>NC_054704.1:38683913-38720979 GCF_016097555.1 Gigantopelta aegis | reverse complement strand
GTGCAGAAAATGCTTGAACCATGTTTGTGCGAATATCTCGGACTGCATCCAGCCAGATGGGTGACATGTAATTACAGTTTCCAGCGGTGCTCCAACTTCAAATAGTGGATTGAGATTCTTTCGAGGGAAGATAAGTAATGGGGGTATGTAATTACCAAAAGCATTAAAACATTTCTGCTGTGACCAACGTTCCCCTTTCCGCTGAGGCGAGTGCACCAACCTGTTTTTTACCCTTCATTGATATAACTTTTGAAGTCTTGTTTGGCACTGTCATCACTCCCGTTTCATCGTTGTTATAGATACGACTTGGTGGGAAATGGTATGTTTCATACAGCGAGTTCAATAATCGGTAGAAATTCATGACAACTACCTTGTTGAAACCTGCTGCTCTTGCTGATGAAGTGGCTTCTGGTGTACGCAGTGACAACATTTGATGACGTTTCAAAAATCCGTACACAAAATCCTCTCCTGCCATCTTCAGTTCCATATTGAATGGATGTTCTACATGGTTTCTGACAGCAAATTGGACTGATAGCTGTCGGAATTCCTTGAGAGTTAAACCAAATAAACGACTCTCCATGAACAAAAGATAGTCTGCAAGGTCCTTTCCTTGCTGTTGGCTGAACACTGGCCTGAAACGCCCTAGCCCCTTTTGTGCCACATCACCAGGTTCACCATCTTTCCTTACTCTTCGGAACAGAGTTGTCTTCGGAATACTGTATGTCTCACATGCATCTGTAAGGGTCATTTCTTTGTCACGTTCTTTAGCCACCGCTTCCTTCATAGCCTGTTCCGACCATTTCTGCTGGTCAGTTGTTCGCTTGTAATTGCGAACCATATTGCCTAAAATAAGAGAGAAAAAGACACTGTGTAGGATGCATACAGTCCTAATGTTATGGAGATTGGTGTTAAAATTATGTAAAAACAGACATTTAACTGAGTGTTAATTAATATAATTAATAAAGCGTTAATTAATATAATTAATAATAATAATAATAATAATTACGTGTTAATAATTAAAAAGTCAAATAGAATGACCGGGGCAAAGTGGAACGCTGTACCACTTTGCCCCACCCACTTTACCCCGACCACGTGTTATTTTCTAAATTCCTCGTGCTACTGTGTTAATAGATCTACGCAAGAAATATCGTCATGCATATGACATATATTGACCTTAGATTTAACACCATGGAAAACATTGCAACTAAACAAGATAACAGTGCTTTAGGAGACGATTAATTTCTGAAAATTATTGTTTTAAACACGCAAACAAATATTTTGCCTAAACAAATTTACTTACCTCATTTGTAAGAAATGGCTTCCATCAAAAACATTGCGTCATCAAACAACCTTGCGATGATGCGAGTTGCAGGCATATGACGTCATTAACATAGATTTGCGAGGGCTGTTTCACTTTGCCCCGTGTTTCGCTTTACCCCGTGTTCCCCTATCACATGGGTATCTCTTCCACCGCGATGTAATAAAACAAAATAATTTGTAATACTATTTCCAGTCTTAAACTCGATCTCGAGATATTACATTACAGTAACTCAGTCTTTCGATGGATATTTAAACGTGGTAATAGTAAGAGTAAATCAATCAATCTTCAAACAAATACTGTGTGCTATTTCCTGTGCTATATAATGATCAGACTCACATCTAGGAAGCTGGCGTTGATATAATCGGAATGTGAATCACCTGGCAACAGCGACAACACCACGCGGTTTTGGTCATCTGAAAAAATAATCACTAATTTAATTTAAAAACGCAGACACTAATTTCACTAATGGGCACTAAGTTTCGTTAATCTTCAAACCTGTAACACATAATAGAATGAAATTAAAATCTCTATTGTTTAAACTGGAGTTATTGCCTTAAAATAGACTGGAGCTTGGCTCGATAACCGTTACTTCCCAGAGGTAGGTGCGGTTTAGGAATTATGAAACACATAATTCAGGGTGACCAGAAATACTTTGGATGTACGAAACTGGATATTCAAAACAATGAAATGGAAGCAGGGGCGGCACAGTGTAAAAAATAGTGGTACGGCTCGTAGTTGCCGGACTCGCCTTTCAAATTACTTGTAAGGATATTTTCACACATATAACAAATATACCCCCCCCCCCCCCCCCCCCCACACACACACACACACACGTCTTTGAAAAGTGGTACGCCGCCCCTGGGAAGGAACTTCTAATATGCATTATAAAAAACGGCTCTAATAGTGCAAAAATACTCCGTAGTATTTAAAAACTAGGATCTGTCATTTTACGGATGTGGTTCTCACACATATTGTAGACATAGTAACTGTACTGCCAGCGGTGTCCATTTATAAATAAATAAATAAATAATTAAGAAGTCTTAGTACGTCGTACAGTTCAGTTTTTCATGCTGGGGTGTCGTTAAATATATATTCTATTTTATCCAGCACTCACTGTATACACTGGCAAGATATGCTGACTAGATAAATATCTTTATTACATCCCTATTCAATCTTACTATAGTGATAAAAGCCTTTTGAAACCGTGTAATAAATTTATTCTGTATCACACATATGTGCAATCTGGACCGGAACTTTTAAATGGGGAATTCCCTTCTTTTTCTTTCTTTTTTTTACAGCGGTTAGTGCATTTTATTTACTTACGTCATATATGATTTACAAATGACGTCATATTGTATTTGAAACATTACACAAGGCTGCCGCAGAGTATGATTCTTAACGTTAACTGAATCCATCAAAAGAGTTTTGATCATAGATTTAACAAAGTGTTGTTATGACGCTAAATTAAAAACCGTTTTTGTAAAACATAAAAGAAGGTATGTAATAAATACAGAACTTCACATACGTTGGTTTCGCTTCCTATTTATTGCACTCGTTTATTTTGCAAAAGAACATACCACTCGACCGCTACGCGGTCACGTGGTATATATTCTTGCGCAAAATAAACTCGTGCAATAAATAAGAAGCGAAAACAACGTATGTGAAGTTCTGTATATATATATTTTCGGTCACTGACAAAAAATATAGGTCACGTGACATAAGCCCGACTCGACTCGAGTATTTCAGAGTAGATTTTCAATAAACATACTCGTTAAATAATTTGTTTAAGTGCAGTAAATACAAATAACTTTTAGTTTTGCGATAACAATACAAAACTTGTATATTTATTTATGAATTAGAGTTTAGAAACGCTTTTTAGTGTGACAGAATGTAGCTAGCGTCTTACAAATAATGACGTAAAGCATCTTATATGACGTCATACGACAACAGCCTTGCTAGGTTGACAATACTCGATTCGCGTACACAAAACTGGAATAAATAATGATTTTCCGAATATTCCTGTAGGATCGCAGGATACAAGAACTAACTGGTTACTGTCTTAAGATATCGGCTTTATCCTGCTCAGGTCGAATGGCGAATGCAGCTTGGCAGAGCCTCGCTGCATTCGCCATTCTAACCTTCGCAGGATAAAGCCGATATCTTAAGACAGTAACCAGTTGTTCCCTATATATTCTATACTATTCTATTCTATTCTACCAGGCCCGTACGCAGGAGGTGGGGGGGGGGGGTGTGTGGGGGGGGGGGGGGGGAGGTGCGACGCCCGTCCGTGGATGTGTAAACAAAATAAAAATAGTCCGACGATGTGACAAATTTACTTCCCAGAATGCAGGAAAATACATCTCCTGCAGGACCCCGGACACCCCTAGCAACTCCGGCCCTTTGGGCCGTCGATTACGCACCCCCCACCCCCATATAAATTTCTGCGTACGGACCTGTCTACTATCCCGCTTTGAAAAAAAAAGAAGTGAACAGTTCGTGTCTTGACGGATCACTGATGGATATTTAATATAGACTTTGTCCACACATTTTCGTTAAAAATCGTAATTTTGTAGAAAAACCCCAAACGATAACTAGGAGCAGAAAACAGAATGTACACACCTCTTCATAATAATGGGTGTTTTCCATCAGTTTTGTCCACTCACGTACTCATATTAAACTTTGACATTACACATATTGAACGTTAACCAAATATACATGTTGCTGTCTTTATAACTTTAATGAGTAATGACTATGTTATCCGGGAATTTTAATCCTCAACTTTTATTACAATATCTTCGTGATACTGACTTTTATTCTAAATTTTAATTTTACCTGTCTGTGATATTTGTATTTTTTGCACAGTTCTTTACGCTGTGCATTAATTTAACAGTTGCATTTTTATATTGATGTTAACCATCACAATGTTTGCATATATAATAGTTTGATACCCCAAAACCGATGTATTTTTTTTGCTGGGGTGTCTTTAAACATCTATTCAATTCTACTCTATTCTGCCTTGTCCTGGTATCATAATGCTGCAGGAAGCAAGTGGAAAATACCATGTATGCCAGTAAAAGTTGTTTAACCTGAGTACGTAGTTTGGGAGAACAAAATATTGCACTGACTCATATTATGCATCGTTAGGATAGTGATGCGAAAGTGTGTCTTTTTATCCATTGCCAATAAAGATGTTATATTTTGTTGGGTACCCAGCCATGTTGACATTAAGTACAATGAAAAGGCAGAATGATTGGAACGGTGTAGTCGAGACCAAGCTTCACACTGTCAACCAGTCCTGGGAGAGTGGCAGTCTTCATACAGGAGGGGCAGGAAGGAAGAAGTAATGTTTTGCGGTGCTCGCATTGGTCACAAACATTTGACGCATTCATTTATTTTAAAGAAGGACCCTCCTCAATGTGAACATTGCCAGAAAGAAGATTCAGCGTATTATTAAACTTTTTAAATCACAAAACATAAATAGCATAACATTATTTGCTTAACGATACTTTAACACATTTCAAGACATTAGCTATTTGTGTTTAGCACTGGTCTTAAACTAGCAACTTTGACATATACAGGACAATATATACCAATACCTTTGATATACCAGTCATGGGAATCTGACGGGCCAGGGAAAGCCCAAACAGCCACGATCACAGAACTTTAACAAGTGTTGGGTGGGGGTTGGGGTGGGTGTCTTAGATAATCTCACCCGGAAAATATATTATACCCTGATCCTAACACAAAACATTAACCATCATACATGGGTAGTAGTCCTGGAATCGATTCTTCGGCCTGTTGTCTGAGATCTGAGATTCGCTATATGGAAAGCTGAATCCACTTGGCAGTTTCTGAAATAGAAACCAAATGTGACATATTGACATAAAAGTACACACACACACACACATGCACACACACACACACACCCACACACACAATCGACAGAACAACAGTACGCAGGCATATACACACATACACGTATGTACGCACACATATACGCACGCATACACACTAGTAATGTTTAAGATGAATCACCAGCATTATGCTGTAATAGTTATATCCCTGCTCAGAGTATGAAATTTAATATATACTTGAACAGCTAGATCCCAGTCATTGCTTGTTGAAGTAAATATGACGATATAATGAATAGGCCTACTCTTAGTATGTTATTAAGTCATAACAACTGAGTAAGTATGAACTGTCGCGTTCTTACCTAGCCTGATATCACTGGTAGGGGGTAGGGGTGGGTTGGAGAAGGAGAAAACAGAACACGCGGTCAGTACTAATGGAGCTTCTCCATCTAGACAAAAAAGGCGATTTTCCAAGGGCACTGCTTAACGTTGTTGCTCCCCTGCTAGGTACAGTTGACTGTCAAAATGCCGCATCGTTTAAGTCAAAAGTGAATCTTTCCGTCCTAATGTTAGACATTGGATCGTTTGTCATGTTACGAAACGTATCTTTAAATTATCTCTGTTTTTAAAAACAAATAATAATGGTGAAAATAAATGCTGCATGATACGTTTGCTTCGGTCATAGAAGCAAACGTAACTAGCTAGTTATAATGTCAGCCAAAACATTTTGACTCTACTATGTCTCAAAATATAACTAATATGTTATCAAGATTTATGAAAACATTCTTAAAGCGGCACACGCTCATACATTTATTATTTAACCATCCAGCCTACTTTTCTAACAGTCGCATGCCATTCTTCTCTAACGTTTGGCTACTCTCATTAATCTATGTCACATACACATGCCCGTCAGAGCGAGCCGGGGTGGTGATGGGGGCGTTGGGGCGTTGGTCCATTGTTGAAAGGAAAAGTAACATAACTGGTTACTGTCTTAAAATATCGGCTTTATCCTACGAAGTTTAGAATGGCGAAGCCGGGAGGCTTTGCCGAACTGAACAGAATAAAGCTCATATCTTAAAAACAGTAACCAGTTATTTTATTTATCCAGCATCCATATAAAACGTAAAATTAATTAAATGAACTGTTTTTCACCACTTTACCGTTTTCTTAAGTAGTGTTGAATGTCTTGCCACCTACTATATTAAATGAATGCACCAAAACAAAATATTTGTTAAATAGGAACAATTCATTTTTTATTTTTGAATGAAAAGTTTTCTAATAGTTTACATAATATGAAAAAATAATGAAATTAAGCAATTTATTTCACAATTGTATAATTTTCCAGATTACTAGGTCCACACGTGTTGAATATCTCGTCGCCTACAATGTATATACACCAACACAAAATAGTTCTTACATAACAACTATTTATTTCTTATTGTAAAATAAAAATTGTCTTCAAAACGTTTTTTAAATATCAAAACAATCAAATGGAAATAAAAGAATAAGTAACTTTGATCAGTATATTTGCTACCTGCAGGGACAATGTTAGGTCCATAGGTCAAATATTGTTAAAACAGATAATATTTAAAATTGTAAGATAAACAAATGTGGCACATGTTGCCCTCCCGTCGCATTGATTTACTTACAATTGCGAATGGGTTGCTATTTTAACAATATATTACCCATGGGTCTAAACTTTCCACTGAAGGTAGTAAATGTCCATATAGTAACGGGTGTCACATCATAGTTAATAGTCTCCATACAATTGAAATAATTCTATATTAAGTGAGATTATCCTATTCCTTTAAGACCACACAATATTATCAACTTCCTCGAGTATAAGAGGACTGCTACCCTTAGGAGATCCTTTGCAGGAAAAAGTTTGTTTTAAAGTTTGCTTTGTTTAATGACAGCACTAGAGCACATTGGTTAATTAATCATCGGCTATTTGATGTCAAACATTTGGTAATTCCCATTGCAGGATGATACATTGATAATTGTATCGTAACACCGAGAAACGAGTGTATGAAGGCAGTTGACGATACTCTCGGTGTTGTCGTGGCTATGCCATCGGACATGAGGCTTGTACGTACAGGATTCGCAGCCTGATACCGGCTCCCAGAGAGAGTTTCAACGACTCAATGTGTAGATGTAAGACCACTACACCCTCTTCTCTCTCACTAACCACTAACTCACTGCCCTGGACAGACAGCCCAGATAGCTGACGTGTGTGGCCAGTACAGTGTGCTTGAATGTTAATTGGATATAAGCACGAAAATAAGTTGAAATTAAATGATACTAAGCGATAACACGAATTTATCAAACCTTTAGTAGTGCTTGTGTTGTAAATTAACAAATGATGATATATTAATTAGACTGTAGCTTGAACACAAACCTTGTACTCTGTTTCAAATCCACCTGGTTGGTGTCGGATCTTGTTTAAAATACTCGGCAGTTCACCGACCGGCGCTCCGCCCTCAGGAAGGTTGAAGTCAGATATGTTGTAGTATACAGATCCTGGTGACTCATCGTCGTCTTCTTGTTCATCCAAATCTTCTGTGGAATCAGCAACACTCAGCCGCACTGCCGAGCCCTTCACTGGTTTCTCGTCTTTCGGAGCTTCAATACCTTCAGGTACAGGTCGAGCTGTGAAGGCAACGTTGACGTATTCACTTCTTTCCTCTGAATACAAACGATAAAAATGTCGTTCACAATCATCAATATTCCGTATGTGCGTACAAACGGCAACGCAACGGGGGTGGGGAGGAGATAATGTCAGAGTACACCTTTACAAAAAATCAAAATGTTGCTAAAAGTAGCCCTTACAAACCTTCAAACTATTAGTGTACGTTTAGAAAGGTGGAGAGGTTATCAAATAGAGCATGTTTTATACGCTCGTCGAAATGTTGATAGTTGTGAAAGACCAATATATATATATATATATATATATAAAAATACGTGTACATACGTACATACAATTCATTCACAAACAAACGCACAAATACACAACACCACACACACACAATCTCACTTTGCAATACATTTCAACATGATTATCAAAAGTTTTTCTCAAGTGTTTCTCTTTTAGGTCTTGGACGAGTCCCTTTGACAGCATTGTTAGAGTCTATAGCTTCTCGACTTTCAGCCTTGAACCTTCTCCGTCGTCTGAAAAAAGAAGAAGAAAAAACCCCAATAACATCGTTATTACTAATCTATATACTGATTTACTATCATTATTTTGACAGAACTAAATTATGAAATTTGGTTTTGTTAGATACATAATATATGCTAATAAATGTTCCCACTAGTTTCAAGTGTTTATCAATTTTAGTTCTTATTTTCTTTCATTGATTTATGGAATTTATAATTAGAAGGTGTCGAAACGGGTGAGGGTGCCCCCCAAACGTAGGGGTGGGTGGCTGTATACGTTTTCACCCCGCATTTGAATGAGAAAAAAACAAATTTGATAATTCAATAATAGCCCCCTCTAATTTGCCTATGGTAAATGAAAGGCCATGGTATATACTGCCCTCTCTCTGGAAAAAAGGAAATGTTTTATTTAACGATGCACTCAACACATTTTATTTACAGTTATATGGCGTCGGGCATATGGTTAAGGACCACACAGATATTCAGAGAGGAAACCCGCTGTCGCCACTTCATGGGCTACTCTTTTCGATTAGCAGCAAGGGATCTTTTATATACACCATACCACAGATAGGATAGAAACATACCACGGCCTTTGATATACCAGTCGTGGTGCACTGGCTGGAGCGAGAAATATCCCAATGGGCCCACCGACGGGGACCGATCCCAGACCGACCGCGCATCAAGCGAACACTTTACCACTGGGCTACGTCCCGCCGCCTCTGGAAACAATATATAAAAATCCTACTCTGTCGTTAGCAATAGCCTATTCAGCAGTAGAAGGGTTTCTCTCGTTCTCCATCTAACAAATATCGAAATTATAATCTTAGACAACAGAGGTGTTTTAAAATTTTGTGGACGTGTCCTTAAACAACTATTCCTTTCCTTTCATTTTACATTCAAAGTATGTTCTATGGGAACACAGTCACCGACGGTCTGCATCAATCTGCGTCTGTTACATATTTTATGGAAACCAGGCTTAAGTAACTACTATGGTGTAGTCATAATTATGTATTAGAGGGTTACCCTATTGGGGTTGCAGTGGGGGGGGGGGGGGGGGTACGGGATTCACGCTGTCGTTTACACGTGTTATTTGGCGAGTGGCCACATACCCCACCTCCATCTATATCACTGTGCATAGCACACTGAGGTTATATTAAGTTATGTCCACTTTTTAAGTAAATACCCTCTTAGTAATATTTCTAGTTACTGATAAATTAATTAATGCCATCTGATAAGAATCTGGATATCTGTACAACAGACTGTGAAGACAAGGCTTTATCAACGTGGACTTTGGGAAGATGTAAGTTTATGACAAGTATGAGAACATAGATGAATACCTCATCAAAACAACCGCTATAATGACGACCAACAGGATCACCACCAGGACGGAAACAGCAATTCCAGCAATCAAAACAGTCTTTGGAGATGGAGCAGTAATACCTTAAAAACGAAACAATAAAGAGCTATGAGTTTTCATTTTGTTTTGTACAGTCACTTCAAGTACATGATTATGCAACCAAAAGTAAATGGCAGATAAATGTTTTGAAGTATTTTCATACAAATGGAAAACAAAAACAGCAACAAGAAACAACTAACAGAAAAACACAATTAAAAAGGAGGATAAACAAATGACAACAAATACAACTGCAACAAACCAAAACTAAACGAAAACGAACACATTCTGTTTCAAACTAAGTCAAGTTAATAAGAAACAGAAATTATAACAAGCAATTATTAATAAATAACTAACACAATATATTAACACCTGCCAAATGAATTATTTTATAAAAACACGCACGTTCCTTGCACAGGTGCCCTTCAAATCCATCACTACAACCGTCTGTGCAGTTCCCAGTAACTCTGTCGCATAGTTCATTTGCACATTCTCCACAAGTAGCATTACAGTTCATACCATATGCTCCTTTGGTACATTCTGAAAAACACGAAAACAATAAATAAACACAAAAAAAACAATGACAACAAAGCTAACCTCCTTGGAAGAAACAACAACAAACACAGAAACAAAATAAAGGCAAGTGTCAACAGTACGGCGTTTACGATAGTGGTGGTACTTAGTATGTCTATGAAATAAGAAACACATCAAGTCATACTAAAACGTTGCACATTAACAATGGCGAATGGTGTATAGGCCTACTCACCAACAGTGCACGATTGTCCTTTCCACCCAGCTTGGCATCCACCAAAACACTGGCCTGTTTGAAAATCACATGTTCCATTAATATAGCATTGTCTGTCTTTACATTGGTTTAAACATCCATCCCCATAGTTGCCGTGAGCACATTCTGCAATTAAATAAGACATACAAAATATAACCGAGCACATCCAAAAGTATAATTTACGAAATCCAAAACATGGTTCTCAGTCTGTTTTCACTAGGAACAGTTAAGGTTATCAATCAAAGAATAATACTTTTGCCTAGCAGTGGAATGATACTGGTATTCTGAAGGTAGAGTCCACACTGTTAGAATTTTGTTCTATCCGAGAGTAATGTCACAACCATACGTATTCCATGTAGGAAGATGTGCTGCATCATATTCCAGTGAAGGTCACCTATAAAAAGTGTGTCGGGGGTCACCAGATCAAGTAGGTACAAATTGTAGGAAAAAAGGTCAAATTTCATTATCTTCATAATGATTATCTTCAAAGTCATATTTTATATGTGCAATTACTTATAAACACAAACAACACACTAAATTAGCCAAACTCTAGCATTAACATTTCGATTTGCTTAGTATTCATAGCAAAACGTCGTTAACGTTTGTTTTGTTTAACGACACTACTAGAGCAATTGGTATATTAATTAAATTTGGTAATTTTGACATTGTAAAATGTTGGGTGGGACGTAGCCCATCGTTAAAGCCCTCGCTTGATACGTTTTGAGATCGATCCCCATCAGTTGGCCCATTGGGTTATTTCTCGTTCCCGCCAGTGCACCACGGTGTGTGCTATCCTGTCTGAGGGATGGTGCATATAAGAGATCCCTTGTTACTGATGGAACAATGTAGCGGGTTTCCTCTCTAAGACTATATGTCAAAATTACCAAATGTTTGACATCCAATAGTCGATAATTAATAAATCAATGTGCTCTAGTGGTGTCATTAAACAAAACTAGCTTGAAACAAACGTTTTTTTGTAAAATGTTTCACTTTTTGTTCAGTGGTGATAGTGTTTCAGTGTGCGTTTTCCCAATAGCACACCCTTTCCATGGGCGTTTTAAATCATTAAAATTATATTGAATATAGTTTGTCACATTTAGTCTTAGAGAGGAAACCCGCAAGATTTTTCCATTAGTTGCAAGGATTTTTTTTTATATACACCATCCCACAGCCAGGATAGCACATACCACGACCTTTGATGTACTAGTCTTGGTGCACATGCTGGAACGAAAAATAGCCCAATGGGCCAACCGACGGGGATCGATCCCAAACCGACCACGCATCAGGCGGGCGTTTTACCAATGGGCTACGTCCCGCCCTGCTTAGAATTCAATACCAAATATCAATTTTAACTTCACTTTTTTCAATTCAGCTAATTTTTCGATTAAGAAACGTGGTGTCAAATAGGACATCGTTCTATATCCATTTACATATATAATTAATAAAAACATGTTCTTACGTTGAGTACAGGTTGCATTTATCCATCCAGGTTTACACCCTCCACCACACTCTCCAGTCCGAGAATCACACGTCGAGTTGTCGTACTTGCAGTGTCTCGTACTACAGTTTAGACTACAATCTACGCCATATCTGTGGTCACATTCTGAAATATTATAGGTGGCTAGGTATATACGTATTTTGATTGGTGTGGGTATATATAGCAAATATGTATAAAAATATTGGCAATGAGTACTATACAATTTTAATAATGAACCATATAAATATAAATATATACACTTTATAAATGTAATACATTTTTAGTACTAAGTACTGGCAACAAATTATGGTATCCAAAATAAAACTCTGAAATTTGAAGTATTTAATAAACTAATTCTATTTAAGAACATTTTTTACGTCATACTTAAATTTATAGGACAGACGTATCCTGTGAGCTGTCATGCGATTATATCTTAACACGTGTAACGAACTCTATTCTTATGTCTTTGCCTCTATTGTTATACTTAGTTAATTTTCTAGAAATGTCCTCGGACAACAATTTAAGAATTATGTTTTGTGATTTACACTTACCTTGTTAACTTGAAGTGCTAAGTTTATGTATGATAAAATGGTCATATAATACGTTATTTTCAGCCAATTGTTGTCTGTTCGAGTAAAATGATAGTTTATTTACTGAATGGATGAGTGGAAGAGAATCCACCGTATGTAGTATAGAACAAGCCTTGTCCAATATTGACATTTCTACCCTCTCGGGTGTATGGTTTCTGTCCTACATAACCGCATATGATGGATTGTAATACTACTGAAAAGCTAGGTTGTAATGACACTGCACATAAACGCTTCCACTAACATAACCAATGGACGAGCGTTCCACTGTAACAAGGACCAAACCGCATTCACCTGTACATAGATGCATTTCCATCAAATCTGACAAACGGTTACAGCACACTATCCAGTCCAGGAATAACATGGTGAGTTGTCGTCCTTACAATTTCGCTTACTGCAGTGTAGACTACAATCTGGGTGATATATGTCGTCACATTTCAAAACAACTATAACGACTAGGTATTCGAAATTTCGACTGTTGTTACTAATCAACACTATGGATGCAGATCTAAGGAAATATTGTTTCCGAGTAAATTCCGAAATTAAGAGTTCAAGATTAATTATGCATTTCTCCTTTTATTGACCCAATCTGAAATGCATTTACAGGAACGACATAGTTTACGTTGTGTAAACTGAAATAAAAGAGATGATAAAAATAAATATGAGAATAATATATGTTAGTGAAAACAGATAGTTAGTCTCTTTGAAATCACCAAACCAGTAGAGCAGTGTCGAATTCACGACTTTCAGGTTTGGCCATATACTTGTACTTTATTCACGTTTTTAGGACCATTGTGGGACTATATTATTATTAAAAATGATTTGTAGCCACATTTGAAATATTTCCCCCTAATAGACTATTACGTTATGGCATATCACCATCTAAATTAGCATAACTAAGTAATAGCTTTCACATACAATAAGGATATAACTGCATAGCAAAGTGTGTGTACCTGTACAATCGGCTCTCTTCCACCCTGTCTCACAACCTGCTTCACATTTCCCATCAGTGTGATTACAACGTGACTGTCCACTACAGTGTCTGTCTGTACATGGCAGGGAACAGTTGGGTCCATACCACGACGTGGAACAAGCTGAAAGGAAAAGAGGTTGATTAAGAAATACAATCGTGTGTGCCAATGCATTGTTTTAGTCGGTATTGTTTCCTAATAAGTTTACAAATATTATATTTAAACAAATATATGTTTATGTGTGTATATTCATAGATTCATGAAGGCATGCATACACACGTACACACTTGCATCCATGCATCAATACATACCTGGGTTCATCCATATATCCATCTATGGGTCCATTCATCTATCCATCTATGGGTCCATCCATCCATCCATCCATCCACTTCCATATCCACACATCCATCCATCACTCTATCCATACATACGTACATACATCCATATACACATACGCACATATACGCATGCACACACGCATACACACAACACAACACACACGCACGTACACACACACTCACACACACACACACACGCACATATTTTAAAGTTAAACACCTTTTGAACAATCGACGTCTCTCCAACCCGGCTGACAGCCTCCTACACACAATCCAGTGAGAGCGTCGCATGTCGACTTATGCAGACAGTGGCGATCAGCACATTGCTTGCCACAGTTATTGCCGTAAGTCAGTCCGCCCTGACAATCTGTAATAAAAACCAGAATTATGTATCTTAGTCAGTACTATATATAGAATGTTACTTAAGTGTCCGTTGCATACGAGAGAAAGCGAGTTGGATAAATTACAACCCCCACCCCCCAAAAAAAACAACCCAAAAAAACAAAACAAAAAACCCCCAAAAAACCCCAACAACAACAAAAACAACAACAACTAAGCTATAAGATAAGTGGTATGAAACGGCCACGAATGTTATATTCTATTTCTTACATATTAAAAAGACCCAGTTTTTAAATACATTTAAACGCCTTTATCAACATAAACCTATGTACTGTCCTAGCGCTTATAGTCACGAACAAGTCAATTTCAGGTTAATTTGTACGTCAGAGTGATCGATTCGACCGTGCTTTTTATTGGATGTTATGGCATTGGTAACCTGGTCATCTCCTTGAAGCAGCCAGTCGTATGTCTTTAAAATGTTAACACATGTGTTGTCAAAAGTAATTAATGATATTATTACCAATGGGTGTTTAAGAATAAATGTGTAACAATATAAACGATGTGTGTATAAATTTGAAATAGCATGTATCATGAGTATAAAAATACTGCCTATTAAGTGTAGGAACATGCGGTAAATATACTCTTATAGGATGTACGAGTAATATGTGCGAAGTAAGTATATTTCAGTTTACAATATTGAACACATTAACTGAACAGGTCCCATGCAGTTGTTTCCCTCTAATACATATAATTGAAAAGGGCCATGAAAAATAATTGATAATTGTTCTATGTATAAGTCAACGTACAGTCAAGGTGCATAACACATTTAAACTTTTAAATGGTGCATGATATCAATTGTTACACCCAAGTTACAATAATATTTTTGGAAAAGTAAAATTGTATAAATCTTCAGACATTCATTTCAGTCCACTTTATATAGATGTATTCTGATATTAATTCAATTTTAGGTGGTGTAAATATAGCGAACAACAAAAACTATGTGAATGGTTTAATAAATATAACGTTTTCGAGATAAAATTAATTCCGTAAGTAGACATGGGCATATGATATACATAAGGCAATGATACTTTTTAATAAACACAACAACTAATATAATTTAAACTGAATAAGAAAACTAAATTGATATTCGCATTTCTTTTTTGTTGTTCAGTATATATAATATGACTAGTACATTTTGCCTGTCAATGGCATTGCATCCATTTCATATATATTCATATATATGTAGATTACACTATGCAATACTCTCCAGAAATAACGAAGATGTCTACGCAAGTCCTTTTAAAAAATTAATTTGGTCTATGATGATTACCTGTGCAGTCGATGCCTTGCCAACCAGACTGACAACCATTGTCACATGACCCATTTACTCGATTACATGTTGAGCTCCTCTTACAATGTCGAGATGAACACTGTAGTGAACAGCTAGGTCCATAGCGCCCAGAATTACAAGCTAAAACGAATACGTTTTAATATATATGCCGATTATTATTCTGTTGACGATAAAAAACCCACTTACTAAGGTATGGTAGGAATACAAAATAAATGGGTAATTGTGTGAGAAATTGGATAACTAGCAGACATTATCACACAAGATTTTAGCTATAAAATATATGAGTTCCCATTAAATATTGTTTATCTTACAAGTTGTTTGTGAGGAATTTTCTCGAACACAGTTAAGTTATCTATCCTAAATTAAAAAAAATAAAACATGTATGTATTTCATTCGACTGTGTGAGGGACGGGCAAATAAAAGATACCATGCTGCTAATCGAAAAGAGTAGCCCATGAAGTGGCGGCAGCGGGTTTCCTCTCTCAATATCTGTGTGGTCGTTAACCATATATCCGACGCCATATAACCGTAAATACAATGTGTTGAGTGCGTCGTTAAATAAAACATTTCTTTCTTTCGACTGTGTGACTTTGGCGTCTATATATAGCACATACAACCATAGTCGTTTAAATATTTTACGAGAAACGCATTTGAAGAAACGCCAATATACAATGCATTAAAGAGGAAGTATCAAACTTGTATAATAATTGAAATATTTATTAATTTGGGAAATGTAAAGATTTTAGCTTGTATTATATACTACAAAAATATTACACCCAAATAGTTCCAATTGATACCATTATTTTATAAATTAAATGATATCATTGCACAATCCAATAAGGGTGACCAACATGTTAACACATAACACCACAGTATTAATTCGAATTGCATCTTCATGTTGATAAAGGGCTGGCTGCTGTTGTAATTGATACGCAATGCATTTACTTTTGTTTTGCTTTTGCAAAAGATTCTCGAGGAAACAATCGTTTTAGCCCAGTGGCAACACCTTACAATTTTCATATTCACGAGATAATTATACAAATGTTATACGTAGAATCGATTAACATATAGTTAGTTATTACAAATATCTGTACACAGCGCGATATATGATCCTGGCAACTACGAGAATGCGTCTTTAAGAATATCATCGTAGTTAGTTCAGAATGTTTGAATACGTACTTCTCTCTGCCAGTCCTAAATTTCGTTTTCAGAAAACTTATTACTGCACCGCACTCATAAATTAATAATAAAACCAGTATTTACACCATAAGCCTACCTTGTGAACAGTCTGGTTCTCTCCATCCTGACTGACAACCTCCCACACATCTCCCAGTCTTCGTGTCACACATTGAATTCTGCAGACAGTGACGAGCAGCACACTGATTCGTACAGCCAGAACCGTAGGTTAGTCCTTCCTGACATTCTATAACACAGAATATGTTTTCAAATAAGTCCTCAATCGCTATTTAATTAAACAAGTTGTTACCACGACCGCTGTCTATGTATACAGAAGCGGATGCTGGTGTGATTGTGAATGCAGTTAAGTGCTAGCATATCCACATATGAGGTGTGTCTGTGTGTGTGTGTGGTTTGGTGTGTGTGTAGATGCGTGCGTGTGTTTTGGTGTGTGTGTAGATACGTGCGTGTGTTTTGGTGTGTGTGTGTGTGTGTGTGTGTGTGTAGATGCGTGTGTGTGTGTAGATGCGTGTTTGTGTGTGTGTTTGTTTTGGTGTGTATGTGTGTTTTGGTGTGCGTGTGTGTGTGTGCTTTGGTGTGCATGGGGGTGTATGTAAATGCGCGTGTGTGTGTGCATGTGTGTTTTGATGTGTGTGTTTTGGTTCCAGCCAGTGTACCACGACTGGTATACCAAAGGCCGTGGTATGTACTACCCTGTCTGTGGGATGGTGCATATAAAAGATCCCTTGCTGTTAATCGAAAAGAGTTGCCCATGAAGTGGCGACAGCAGGTTTTCTCTCTCAATATCTACGTGGCCCGTAACCATATGACCGACGCCATATAACCGTAAATAAAATGTGTTGAGTGCGTCGTTAAATAATACATTTCCTTCTAGCATACCTTGTGTACAGTCGTCTCTCTTCCATCCTTGGTCACATCCCCAATCACATTTTCCAGTAGCTGCAGGACACGTGGATCTGTGCGAGCCACTAGGAGCACAGTGACGAGCAGCACATGACTTGATACAGTTAGAGCCGTACATATCCCGGACACATGCTATACACAACAGAGAAAAAATATTTTAAACTGTTTTACAAATGACCAAACACTACTTCTACTGCTGCTGCTGTTGCTGCATCTTTTACTACTACTACTACTACTACTACTACTACTACTACTACTACTATTTCTACTGCGGCTATTACTACTAGTACTACAACTACTACTATAACTACTACTACTACTACTACTACTACTACTACTACTACTACTACTTCTACTGCTACTACTATTATTAGTACTACTACTACTACTACTACTACTACTACCACTATTACTACTACTACTACTATTACTATTACTACTACTATTACTTCTATTACTACTACCACTATTACTAATACTAATACTAATACTGTTATTACTACTATGACAACTACTACTAAAATATTACTCGTTATTGTAGTCGTTAGAATCCTTCTTATTTATGATTCCAGCATTTCATTTTTTTTTCGTCCTTATATTCAAATACTGTTCAAGCTCGATTTCCTGGGCACACGACTCAGGAGCTGGTATGTCTGTCCAGTACAGTGGGTTACAGACATGGAGAAAGCAAGTCAACATTGGGGGAGGGAGGGCGGAGGGGCTGACAGATCGAGAGAGCAAAGCAACGTTTCTTTGGGGTTCGCAGAGGTATGCTGCCGACTACAATTTTGGAGGTGTCCTGACATGTAATTTCCTGCATTCTACAAGTAAAATTCATCTCTGCCTTATAATATTTTTGATTCAGAATTCCGTGCCTGGATTAGTGGTTAGTGAAAGTGAAGTCGGAGTAGTTAAACACGCTTTAGGTGGGAGCCCATATTAGGATGCGACCCCAGTACCTACCAGCCTCAAGTTCGATGTCTAAACCACTACACCACCGACGCCAGTATTAATCCAGCAAACACTTCATTTGTGTATATTTTGATAACCACTTCAAAAATGTTTCTGTGAGTGTGCGTGTCAAAAACGTTTTTCTATAAATTTATAATAAATAAATAACTGTCAGTTTGATTCGAAATGTTGATCTAAAGTTAAGCAAACAAGGCTGTCCATTCCGTTTTACTTGTAGAATGCAGAATCAGTAAATAAATATTACTACGTTTCAGTTGTAAAGCATAATATAATCATGAAGTTTTATCATGTCTGTTATTAATCTGCTTTAAGTTTTATCACTGTTTTAATTTTATAAAATGTTTATAACAACATGTGCATGTATTTCTCCACCACATAATTAAGTTTACGCATGCTAGAGATCAAACTTATGAATTAACGAGAAACCGAAAGCAACAAAGATTAAAGCTGGCTTGTACGAGTAATATGCATGTATATACAGAAGCAAAATTCGTTACCTTGTGCACAGTCAACTCCCAGCCAGCCAGCAGTACACCCCCCAGCACCACAGACTCCTGTCTGTATATTACAGGATGTAGATGACACACAGTGACGCTGACTACAGTATTTCGCACAGTTTGGTCCATAGTTGTAGTCACTCGAACATGCTGTAAAGGTAGAAATTGGAGATTTGCAAACGTTCATATATAACTGAGAACCAGATCTGGTTAAGGCCTCTCTTTGTGAGAATATCAGTGGTTCATTTGTTCCTAGTTATTTCTGATTTTATGTAGGCCTACGCGTCGTATATTTCTTTTAAAAATAATTGTATTGTATGTGTGCGTGTGTGTGTGCGTGTGTGCGTGTGTGCGCGCACGCGTTTGACCACCAAATAATAGCATATGATAGGAGTAATGCATATGGCGATATATTTTGAAAACAAATATCCTATCGTTTCAGGCGTAGCATATCGTATTGTATCATATCGTATCGTATCGTATCGTATCGTATCGTATCGTATCGTATCGTATCGTATTGTATTGTATTTTGGTGTGGTGAAATGTAGTGTAGTGTAGTGTAGTGTAGTGTGGCGTGGTGTGGTGTGGTGTGGTGTGGTATAGTATGGTGTAGTGTAGTGTGGTCTAGTGTAGTGTGGTCTAGTGTAGTGTGGTGAGGTGTGGTGTAATACAGTATAGTGTAGTATGATGAGGTGTGGTGTAATGTAGTGTAATATAATGCAGTGTAGTGCAGTGTGCTGTAATGCAGTTTGGTGTACTGTTATGTAATGTAGTGCAAAGAAGTGTAGTGTATTGTGAGTTATAGTGTGGTGTATTGTATTGTATTGTATTATAGTGTAGTGTAGTGTAGTGTAATATAATGTACTATATTTTAGTGCAATGTGGTGTAGTGTGGTATAGCGTAGTGTAATGTAGATGGGTAGGTTGGTACGTACGTACGTATGTATGTATGGATAGATCGATGGATGGTTTAAAGTTTGTTTTGTTTAACGACACCACCAGAACACACTGATTGATTTATTAATCATCGGATAGAGTTTTCGAAACGAAACCCGCTATATTATCCATTAGTAACAATGGATCTTTTGTATGAACCATCACACAGACGGAATAGCACATATTACGGTCTTTGATATACCAGTCGTGGCGCACTGGCTGGAACGATAAATGGTCCAGTGGATCCATGGACGGAGATCGATCCTAGACAGACCACGCCCAGGCGAGCTGTTTACCACTGGGCTACATCCTGTCTCGGATGGATGGATGAAAAGAAAGAAAGAAAGAAATGTTTTATTTAACGACGCACTCAACACATTTTATTTACGGTTATTTGGCGTCAGACATTTGGTTAAGGACCACACAGATTTTGAGAGGAAACCCGCTGTCGCCACTACATGGGCTACTCTTTCCGATTAGCAGCAAGGGATCTTTTATTTGCGCTTCCAACAGGCAGGATAGCACAAACCATGGCCTTTGTTGAACCAGTTATGGATCACTGGTCGGTGCAAGTGGTTTACACCTACCCATTGAACCTTGCGGAGCACTCACTCAAGGTTTGGAGTCGGTATCTGGATTAAAAATCCCATGCCTTGACTGGGATCCGAACCCAGTACCTACCAGCCTGTAGACCGATGGCCTAACCACGACGCCACCGAGGCCGGTCGGATGGATGGATGAATGCATGCATGTATATGTGTTTGTATGTGTTTATGCGTGCCTGTATGTGTATCTGATTATGTAAATGTGTTTGCATGTGCATATTTAGCTATGTTCCAGCTTTAGCGATAAATTAATGTCGGCTTTCACTTATATATATAGGCCGTACTTATCTTACAGACAGCGTGTTTCCTACTACTCAACCCACATGATGATATCACGGTTCTTCTTTCACAAAAATATATTTTGATCACTGGTATACTAGTATTTGTGTGCTATCTACCATCCTCTCTCTCTCTCTCTCTCTCTCTCTCTCTCTCTCTCTCTCTCTCTCTCTCTCTCTCTCTCTCTCTCTCTCTCTCTCTCTCTCTCTCTCTCTCTGTATGTATGTATGTATGTATGTATCGTTAACAGCATATATTAGCATATAAACTAGTGACTCCCGTTCTTCAGTTCAATGAACACTTGACGTCATCTACCAGGAATAACAATTGTATTATGTGAACCTCTGGTGAGCATAATACATTATTTGCATTCCTAATATATATATATATATATATATATATATATATATATATATATCTGTATCATATAATATCAAGCTTAAACGGACATTCCTGAGTTTGCTGCATTGTACGATGTTTCCGACTAATAAAATATTTCTACGATTAAACTTACATATTAAATATATTTTCTTGTTTAGAATATCAGTGTCTGTATATTTAATGTTTTTCTGGTCGTCTTAATATTTGTAAGAAGCCCAAACTGGAAATAAAACGAAATTTAACCCAGAACAAATATTAGAACGATCAGAAACATGTTTAATATACAGCCACTAATATTTTATGCAGGAAAATATATTTGATATTTAATTACAATCGTTAAAAAGTCTCTGTCAGTCGATAACAGCTTAAACATTGCAGCAAACTCTGGAATGTCGCTTTAATACAACGTGTCTTTGTAAACTGCATACGCAACTTTAATTCCAGTCAGCCATTACTGGATATTAAAATGACGTATGAATATATAGCGCCGTGTCTTTTGAAAAGGAATGTCCTTACATTAAAATATACTAGTACATGATATTTTGTGTTTGTGTTCAGAACGCCGGACAGCTTTTATTTATTTTATTTTTTTTATTATTTTTTTGTTTTGTTTATCAGCATGAATACTTACGTCAATTCTGTAGTGTCGCCGTATCACGTTTAGTTACATGTTAGTAAACGTAGTGCTGTTGTGTCCTGGTTAATTTACAGCACATTTGCAATAATATATATACTCTGTCAAAAAAGAAACGCATAGGTGATAGGGAAAGACGAAAAGTGTTTGATTTTACAAATATCGTTTTTTGTACAATGTTCCTGGAATGGCATGCCCAAATGCACCCTAAAACAAATTTAACGCACGTTGTGCGACAACTGCAGGGAATCGGCGTGAAATGGTCAGATTTTGGCGAATGCACGTGGAACTCGGGGAAAAGATTGGGGTAGTGATGGGTATTTAAAGCTGCAATACTCGCAATGATGCCTCATGTCCATGTCGACGTAGACCAGTTACAAGATGCCAGGACTAAACCTGCCAAATCGAAACATTGCAATAGGTCGCCTCCAGGTAGGTGAATCGCAGGCAGCAGTCGCACACCACATGAACGTCCATCAGAGCACCATTTCACGTCTCTGGGACAGGTACCAGCAGTTTCAATCAGCTGAAGACCGGCCCAGAAGTGGAAGGCCTCGCATAACAACTGCAGCACAAGATCGCTACATCCGGGTTCTGCACTTGCGTCACCGAACTGCCACAACAACGAACACTGCTGGAAGCATACCTGGTTTGAGAAAGGTGTCTGCACAAACCATTCGGAACCGACTTCGAGAAGCTGGTTTATGGGCTAGGAGACCGTATGTTGGCCCCGTCCTGCGACGTCAACATCGATATTTATGTGTTCGCTGGTGCACGAATGTACATGGGTGGAACTTGGAAAACTGGCGGCGAGTATGGTTCAGCGACTAGTCACGTTTCCTTTTACAGCGACGTGATGGACGACAACGTGTTTACAGACGCCGCAATGAACGTTTTGCCAACAACTGCGTCACCCATGTTGACAGATTCTGTGGAGGGAGTGTCATGATGCGGGGAGCCATCTCATATACCGGTTGAAGTGAACTTGTGTTTGTACAAGGCAACCTGACAGTTGTACGCTACCGGGATGAAATTCTTCGCCATCACATGCTTCCCATTTTGGATCGACAGAGAGAACTCTTTCAGCAGGACAATGCCAGGCCACATACGGCACGTGTAACGAAGGACGTCCTACATGAGAACATTAATGTGCTGCCATGGCCATCAAGCTCGCCAGATCTCAACCCCATTGAACATCTATACGACGAACTGGACAGACGTGTACGCCAGCGTGAGTCGGAGTCTCAGACGCTTCCGCAACTGTCACATGCACTGCAGGAAGAATGGGCTAGGATTCCACGTGCCCGGATTCAGATACTCATTCAGTCTATGCCACAGTTGCTGCTGTTGGTGGCCACACGAGGTACTGATTTCAGCGCCCTCGTGCCACTCTGTTTGGTGACGAAAACACCTCCACTGCCGTCAGTGTCAGCAAGAACATTGTCACATACTCATGCCAAATGTGACTGTGATACGATCATAAATAACGGAATTATGCCACTTTGTATGAAAGAGATAATTCCATGAATAGTTCGCCTATGCGTTTCTTTTTTGACAGCGTATATATGCATATATGTATTGATGTATGAGTATCTATATCTATATATTGTATACATACATACATACATACACAGTCGTTCCACCTAGTGCACCACGACTTGTATATCAAAGTCCGTGGTATGTGCTATCCTGTCTGTGGGATAGTGCATATAATGTTTGACATCCAATAGCCGATGATTAATAAATCAATGTTCTCTAGTGGCGTCGTAAAACAAAGCAAACTTTAACATGCATGCATACATGTACGTATATGTACTGTTATTCGTATATTTTTTACTTCAACACATTATTCAGCATTTAGGACATATTGGGTCGAGTTGGTACATATTTATTAGATTTGGGACATCTTGGGCCAGTATTCGGCCGATGATGTCACAATTGGGATGTCATTTCGGACTACTACTACTACTACTACTACTACTACTATTACTCCCTATTGTAGTCGTAAGAATTATTCCAGCATGTCATTTCATTTATACTTCTTTTCATGCTTATATTCAATTACGGTTCAAGCACGCTTTCCTGAGGACACACACCTCAGCTAGCGGAGCTGTCTGCCCAACAAAGTGGGTTAATGGTTGGTTGTTAGTGGTTAGCGTGACAGGCGTCGGTGCACTGACCTTACACTTACCATCCATTACTTACGAAGCCGGCATTCAGTATAATGCTCTAACATGGCTTGTGTAGGTCAGTACAGAAAGTGGTCTGCGTGTATTCAGTATAATACACCTATTTTGCAGCTTCTTAGTATTACTTACGAAGCCGGCATTCAGTATAATGCTCTAACATGGCTTGTGTAGGTCAGTACAGAAAGTGGTCTGCGTGTATTCGGTATAATACACCTATTTTGCGGCTTCTTAGTATTACTTACGAAGCCGGCATTCAGTATAATGCTCTAACATGGCTTGTGTAGGTCAGTACAGAAAGTGGTCTGCGTGTATTCAGTATAATACACCTATTTTGCAGCTTCTTAGTATTGCCTATCAAGCCGGCATTCAGTATAATGCTCTAACATGGTTGTGTAGGTCAGTACAGAAAGTGGTCTGCGTGTATTCAGTATAATACACCTATTTTGCAGCTTCTTAGTATTGCCTATCAAGCCGGCATTCAGTATAATGCTCTAACATGGCTTGTGTAGGTTAGTACAGAAAGTGGTCTGCGTGTATTCAGTATAATATACCTATTTTGCAGCTTCTTAGTATTACTTACGAAGCCGGCATTCAGTATAATGCTCTAACATGGCTTGTGTAGGTCAGTACAGAAAGTGGTCTGCGTGAATTCAGTATAGTACACCTATTTTGCAGTTTCTTAGTATTACTTACCAAGTCGGCATTCAGTATAATGCTCTAACATGGCTTGTGTAGGTCAGTACAGAAAGTGGTCTGCGTGTATTCAGTACAATACACCTATTTTGCAGCTTCTTAGTATTACTTACGAAGCCGGCATTCAGTATAATGCTCTAACGTGGCTTGTGTAGGTTAGTACAGAAAGTGGTCTGCGTGTATTCAGTATAATACACCTATTTTGCGGCTTCTTAGTATTACTTACGAAGCCGGCATTCAGTATAATGCTCTAACATGGCTTGTGTAGGTCAGTACAGAAAGTGGTATGCGTGTATTCAGTATAATACACCTATTTTGCAGCTTCTTAGTATTACTTACCAAGTCGAAATTCAGTATAATGCTCTAACATGGCTTGTGTAGGTCAGTACAGAAAGTGTTCTGCGTGTATTCAGTATAATGCACCTATTTTGCCACAGATAATGTGTATGCAGATTGGGGAAAATGATCTTATACATACAGATGTAACGCCAAAACAATTGGCTAATGACATTGATTTTGCAGAGGAGTTCAGCACTAGGAGTGTAAGCACTTTAATTATAATTGGACAGTTGTTGTGGAGGGCACAACATAAGACACCAATGGGTTATAACAGTCAGGTGGTTGAGACAGATGTATTACTACATGATCTGGCAAAAAGCAAAGCATGTTATATTTTGGCACCATCACAGGTTTTGGAAGGAGGATTTGTCTTTCTTGTCAGTGGATGGTGTTCATCTAGATAAACAATCAATAAAAAAGATATTTGCAGTGTTAAAAGTGCTATTCTGCAAGCCAAGACAAGATTAACATCATAAGTTAGCATTTAGTATAATGCTTTTACATGTTCTTAGGTAAGATACAGGAAAGTGTATTTAGTACATTAATGTTGCAGTTTCTTATTTTCCTTACCAAGCTTGGCTTTTAGTTAATACTTAGAAGTACTTGCATAGGTTTGCTGAAAGTTGTCTGCTGAATATTTTATATATTAGTAATTACACAAATGTTGAAGCTACTTAGTATTACTTATCAAGCCAACATTCAGTATAATGCTCTAACAAGGTTTGTGTAGGTTTACATAAGGTTGACTGCTGTGTAATCAGTATAATACACTAATGTCACAGCTACTTAGTAATACTAATCTAGCCGGCATTCAGTATAATGCTCTAACATAGCTTGAGTAAGTTTACATATAGTTGGCTGTTATGTATTCAGTATTTAAACCATTAACACGACTATCGAAATTAACGTCTACAAAATGACGTCGTTATGATACTGGGCAATCGGACATCCTCGTAACTTCTGTCGAAACAGAACCGAGTGTAACTTTACAGTTTATTAACTTCTTTGAATATCCCTACAAGCGGAGAGATTTCCCCATATAAACAAAACAATCTAAATTAGATAAACTGTGTATTAATAATGTGCCATGATTGTGGACCTTTAAATACAACTGATGTTGTCCGTCGCTGCGGAAACGTGTTCTTAAGCTGTTATTTCCGAGAAAAAAACTCAGACTCATGGATTTTGAGAATGGACTCATGGAAACGAGCCAATTCAGGAGCAAATGAGTCCACTTGAAAAAAAAAAAATGGACTCCTGGAAAAAATCTATAATGCTACCCCTGTATGAATATATATTGTTATCCAGATTCGAGCATTTTCGTTTAATTCGGGCAAACACCAGCTTGCTCCCCATCCCCTACACACATGGGAGCCCGTATACCTGCTTATATGCGTGTGGTTTTGAGCTAATATTATAGAATAAAATACATTTCATTATGATCTAGGATACCTTGTGTACAGTCGTCTTTCTTCCATCCTGAGTCACATCCCCGAGAACATTTCCCAGTCTAAACAACTTTCAAATGACATAAATACTACAACTACTACTTTTTCTTCTTCTTCTACTACTACTACTACTACTACTACTACTACTACTACTACTACTACTACTACTACTACTGCTGCTACTGCTACTGCTACTACTAATACTAATACTAATAATACTACTAATAATAATCACTATTTTAGTAGTAAGAATTCTTCTTCTTATATTGGTTTTTATTATTCCAGCATGTCATTTTATTTATACTTCTTTTCGTGTTTATATTCAATTACGGTTCAAGCACGCTTGATTTCCTAAGGACACACACCACAACTATCGGGGTTGTCTGCCCAGCACAGTGGGTTAATGGTTGGTTGTTAGTGGTTAGCGTGAGAGAAGTCGGTGCATTGGCCTTACACTTACCATCTGAGTCGTTAAGTTCGCTCTGGTTGGTAGCCAGTTTGGGGATGCGAAACCAGTACCTACCAGCCTTATCTCTGATGGATTAACCACTACACCACCGGTATTATACAAGCAAAATACTTCATTTGTTTATATTTCCATAATCATGTTTCTGTGGTCGTGCGTGTCAAAAAACATTTTTTTTCTGCAAATTTATAACACATAATAGACTATTTAGTTACCTAAACTGTAGACAACTGTCACTTTGAATCAAAATGTATATGCAGAGACAAATGTGGCTACCTTGTACACAGTCAACTCCCATCCAGCAAGTTTTACACCCACGAGCATTACAGGCTCCCGTTTGTATATTGCAGGTTGAAGGTGACAAACAGTGGCGTTGAACACAGTATTTCGCACAGTTTGGTGCATAGTTGTAACCATACGAACATGCTGTAAAGGCAGAAATTAGGACAGCTGGACACGTTCATATACTGACACACAATGAAAACGCAAAAACAACTTTTCATTGCAAATAACGACAAACTATTAATGAATCGATGGATAATGTAATATGACATTAATGACTGGTATTCATGAGATACATTCACATGGAAAAATGGCCAGTTATAATCAGTAATCGAGTTGCATTCGTAATCGAAAAGTTCAACCCCCTCCCCCACCCTCTCCCCAATATCAAGGTCAGTATCTGGTGTGTCCACCATTGGCCCGCGAGCATGCGTGAAGACGACGGGGAAAGGATTGGCGCAAACATCTCAAATAAGCCACAGGAATGTTCCTCCACTCCTCCTGCAACGCCTGTGCAAGCTCAGCGACGTTACGCGGTGGTGGCTGGCGGTGACATACACGACGTCCTAACTCATCCCACATGTGTTCAGTTGGGTTCAAATCCGGTGAAACGGAGGGCCAGTTCATAACGGTGATACCGGCTTGTTGCAGGAATGCCTGGGTAATTCTTGCAGTATGTGGACGGGCATTGTCTTGTTGAAACAGAAGGTCTTCGGTGACGGCGCAAAAGTGGCTGGAGAACTGGTCTTAGAATAACGTCAGCATAACGCTGGGCTGTAAGGGCATCGTGGACAATGATGAGATCACTCCTGAAATCAGACAACCGCCGCCAAACCAATCACGTTCCCTCACACATCCGTCAGCGTACCGTTCATGGAGTCTCCTGTACACACGTGCTCTTCCATCGGCAAAGGAGAGAGAGAAACGGGACTCATCTGAGAAAACAATGCTCCGGTAAAAGGCTGGTGGATGATTATAATTCTGGAGAGCAAACTGTAGTCTCGCAACACGATGTCGCGGTGTCATGATGTTGCCGTTGTACAGGCGTCTGCATCTGAGTCCAGTCGTTCTGAGTCGACGGATGACCGTCATCGGATGGATATGCCTTCCATGACGTCCTATCGTGTTGGTTGCTGTCATCGTCGCAGTTCTGAACCAGTCACGGAGGTGGTGTCGTCGAATCTGCCGATCTTGGCGTGGGGTCGTAACGGGACGTTGACCAGGTCGAGGACGATCACGGACACTCCCGGTCTGTTGATGACGTTCAACAAGTCGTCCAATAGTTGATGGATGGACTCTGAAGGTCCTAGCAACTTGGCTTTGCGACGTCCTCCCTTGAACCATGCCCAACGCTCGCTCCCTTTGTTCTTCTCTGAGTCGTGGCATTCTTAATGTGACGAGGAATATGACACCGTTACGTACTGGCATTTCGCGTGCATTGCATGCAGCATGATTTAGCATGTAGTGCACGCATTTCACACCATTTTGTGTGTTTCTGCTATTGTATGTGTAACGAGAACAAAACCAGGATTAAAACCCAGACAAAAGTACCAATCAATGGCTTCCTCTCATAAATTGTTATTTAAGTCCAATAAATATATTTTTCATTAATCACAACAAAATATTGAAAAAATATCTGTTTTGCGTTTTCATTGTGTGTCAGTATATATAATATCTAGGAATGACAACAAGAACTATTTGCGAAAATGACAGCGTTCCACTAGTTTCTATTTATTTTTTGATTTTATGTTGGTGCCTCATGCACTATTACAGACCAAGTTTAAATTTGATTGCGATTTACCCTTTTTTGACAAAGTTATGTCCCTTGAACTTAGAAGATACAAACATTTGTTTTGCAATGCCTCAAAATATTTGTATATAGCTGTATCATGTTCCGTCATAGAACAATTGTTGTTTTCCATGGCCAGTTACCAATTTTTCAAAGAGTTATCTCCCTTGAAGTTAAGAGATATGACAAAATAGTTTTCCGGACTAAGAGAGAGAGAGAGAGAGAGAGAGAGAGAGAGAGAGAGAGAGAGAGAGAGAGAGAGAGAGAGAGAGAGAGAGAGAGAGAGAGTGTGTGTGTGTGTTTGATAGCCATGTAATAGGAGTGATGTATAATCTGACATATTGTAAAAACAAAATCCTATTATTTCAGTTATTCGTGGAATACTATAGTGTGGTGTGGTGTGGTGTGGAGTAGTGTAGTACAGTGTTGTGTTATATAATGTAGTATTTTATAGTATATTTTAGTGCAGTGTAGTGTAGTATTATAGACCTAGTAGTGTATACATGTAATACAATGCAATGTATTACACTGCAATAAAATACAACACAGTACCATTTAATAGGATAAAATGCAATATAATATTAAAAACATGAGGGTGACGGATGGCAAATTAATGTATTAGCTCATAACTAGGCAATCCGTCGAATATGTAGGTATTTTTTATTCGTAGGTTTGCTTTTTACTAACGTTATATATATATATATATATATAAAGAGATGTTATTACCAGAGTGTTTTTCGGTATCGTCAATATCATATATTAGGAATGGCGAGCATAATACATTATTTTTATTCCTAATATATGACATTGACGATACCGAAATACACGAGGGTAATAATCTCTTTATCATATAATCTCAAGCTTAATACAACGTGTTTTTGTAAACTGTACACGCAACTTTAATTCCAGTCCGCCATTACTAGATATTCAAATGACGTAAGAATATGTGGCGCGTGTATTTTTGAATGGAAACGACGTCAAATTCGAATGACATCATTTTGGATGTCCTTACATCAAAACAAACTAGGGCTTAACCTTTTTTTTTTTTTTTTTCTGAACGCTGGACAGCTTTCAGTGTCAAATTGTCATTGAAATGTTTTTATTCGATGATTATAAATGCATACGTCAATTATGGAGCGTTACACAAGTACGTTTGCTAAAATGTCAATAAACCTAGTGCCGTCACCTCGATTAATTTACATCTAATTTGCAAAGTTATCAAATTCTTAAAGCATGTGATCTTAAAAATATTACATACTTTGATTGCACTGAAAATGTAAGATATTATATGTTATATATATATATATATATATATATATATATATATATATATATATATATATATATATAGTCAAACCTGTCCTAGCGGCCACCTGAACTCAGCGGTCACCTGCCTTAAGCGGCCACTTTTTTCCCTCCCAAACGATTTATAATGTAAATGCACCTGTAATAATCGGTCACCTGTCTAACGCGGCCAGCGGCCACCTAAAATTGGATCCCACATCGCTAAAATACCTGTATTAAGCGGCCACAGTAAAGTTTTACTATTATATAAAAAGGGATATTTTAACAACAGCGATAAGGTGCAGCAAATAACCGATCTTCACACCTTCAGGAATATTAGTACCCATTCAGTCATCTCTACTGTGTATCAATTAAGAAAGTTTGACTCTGGAATGCGTCTAATTACCTCTGGACAGGCGACGCTTGACATTTGTAGGTTCACTTCCTATGACAATACACCACATGAAGTAGGAATTAAATGGAAAAAGAAAACAAACTTGTTAAGAACGGTTAATTTAATACATTCCATATGCATTATTTCTGAAGGAGACATGTCAAAAGTTGATTACTCATCCGTTGATAGCAGTACAGACGGTAAAACAAGAAACAACAACAAATGTTTTTAAAGACAATTTATGTGGCAACCTGTACTCAGCGGCCACCTGTCTTAAGCGGCCACTTTTAACGACTCCCTTGTGTGACAGCTTAAGACAGGTTTGACTGTATATATATATATATATATATATATATATATATATATATATATTAGTCAAGACTGGTCTAACGGTCACCTGTATGTAACGGTCACCTGCGCTTAACGGCCACCACAAATCCCTTCAAGGGCATTTCCTTCTTTATTTTACCTGTATATAGCAGCCACCTGTTCATTGCGGCCAAATACCACTATTTGTTGACCAAAAATGAATGGTTGAACCTGCTATAACGGCCACAAAACTACAATGACCGCTATTTTTGTTTTCCAAAATGGACAGCTGAACTTGCCATAACAGTCACAAGATATATTCATGTATTGACCTGTCCCAGTCACACTAGAAAGTTATTGTTTTACTTAAGTCGAAACAACGCGTCATTAATCGTATTTGCATCTTATATCTGCATGATATGGTCGGTAATTTAATTTGCAAGGCGACTGTTAACGTAGAATTATTTCTTACCTTCAACCTTTTGCGTGTCGTGCACTAATTTAATAGGTAACAGAATGCAGTGGAAAGCAATCAACGATAAATGACTTTTTCAAAAGGTGTGTAATAGTGTCTTTAAACATAAAGTATTAAATGTATGCTTTGTATAACATTTCTTTTGAATAACATTTTATGTAGTAACAAATGTTTCTCTCTCTATTTATGTGACGACTGATGATACTTTATGCATTCCAGTTTATTAAAATATATTGTTTACCTGTTGTGCAGTCAGTACCCAACCATCCAGCCTGACATCCTCCAACACAACTACCGGTTATGTGATGACATGTCAAGTCTCCCTCACAGTGTCGAGCTGAACACTGTAGAGAACACGCGGAGCCGTATGTACTACCACTACAAGCTGAAAGTGAATGTTTGGGTCTTTGTATTGTCAAATAAGGATTATTATGAAGAATAGTGATATTGCGATAGCTATCATATTGCATTATGTATGTATGTATGTATGTATGTATGTGCAACTTACGATCCCCTCTTCTAATTACATACATTAAATTATATAATAATGGTGACTGCAATTTTCAATAAATAAATAAATAAAAGTAACGTTTGTGAAAGACGATTGAATAAACTGAAAGGACAGAAATAATAATAATAATAATAATAATAATAATAATAATAACCCACCCATCGGATATATATATATATATATATATATATATATATATATATATATATATATATATATATATATATATATATATATATACTGATTGTTTAATGCATAGATTTTGATACAGACTCCAACATCTTTAAAACACAACACAAAAACCAGTTTGAAAACTTTGGATCAATTCGGCAGAAGGTTTCGTCTAACTATATGTTTCAATTACGGTTTACCTCGTATATTATCTCTCTGAAAAAGAAACAAATGTAATCAGGCATTTAAAAAAATTATTAAGATCTAGAACTAATACTGGATAAGTCTTCTTTACTCGATGCACAGATTGAGATCGAATGGTATAATTCACTTGTTATTCTATATATTCTGTATCAGCCCCTGATTCATATTCCAGGATTAACCGAATCTCTACCGATGACATATAGTTTAATTGTACGTATGGATATCTAGATTATAGGCAAAGACTGAAGCAAGAGTTTGTGGTGCAATCTGAAAAGGGCACTCGTCCGCTTGTCAGTTATGGATTATTTTTCCCAAGGAGTCGATATGTTTAGGAGTGAGATCTAAGAAATTTGGTCTATTTATTTGGCAACACTCACTACAATAAGTTAAGGTACCGTGTTTTTCCGTTCTGCTTTTTTAAAAATCAATTTTGTTTTCAGCATTAACATACACGGAAAAGGCTAATCAAGATAATATAAATTAACTGCTATCATTTTTCAATCATTATATCGTTGTTTTCGGTTAATTCCTTACATGTTTGCGTTTTATTATGTTACTTGTAGCTTGGCATGGGATTGCACACAACCAGATCCCCCATTTCGATCCACCTCAGTCTACATAGTACAGCATGTGTTGTTGTATGGTGTTTTATAAAAGGTAAAAGACATGCATACATAGGAGTAAAACGTATTCCATAAACTGTTATATAATTAGATTTTCGTGCTTAACTCAAGGAAAGTTCAAGCACGCTATCCTGGGAACACATCTCGGCTATCAGGGTCCTCTGTCGAGGACAGTGTGTAAATGGTTAGCTGTTGATGGTTAGTGAGATAGAAGTCTGTGAAACTCGCTCTGACTGGGTGCCGATACTGGAATTTTTTATCCACCGTCGAATATTTTACGTCATTTTATAAAAAAAAACCCAAAACAAAACAAAACGAAAGTAATAAATATATAAAAAATAAAACACCTAAAATGTTATAAAATTTAGAAACACCTTTAGACGTAGCGTTACATTTAAATTTGATTTCCTTGCATGTTTTGTCAAATATCCAAAAGGTGTCATTCTCCTCCAGCACGAGCTAAAAAAGAGCCCAAAAGTACCAACCATCAAAACCTATTGGTTGATTTCAGGTGACTTCAGTGCATTTATTTATTTATTTTTAGTATGAAATATGTAACATCTTGGGCAGCTTGTTATTTGTGTGGAAGATTACCAAATATATCGTACATGTTAGTGTACCTGTAAATATTATAAGTGCCCTTTTCAAACTTTGCATTTCTTCCCTGTCTACTGGAGGTGCAATTTTTAAATGTTGCTTCCCATCCCTAGAAACTAATTCTACAGCTGCCCATGTCATGGGTTTGACAACAAAGTCATTCCCTAAGTTTCGGCGATGTAAAATCTCAATTATTGACTGGCGGCCATTTTGTAAACAAATTTTAATCACAATGCGAATTGTTATATATTCGGCTCAAATACCTGCCCGCTTCACTTTCGCTGGTCTCAACTGAGCGAGTAACGTTTAAAGTGCATCAAAGCTATTATCCTATATGCCATTTCTAGGTATCTCAACATTTTGGTGTAAGATAAAGGGCATCAGTGTATATGCGCGACGGAAGATGTCATCAGTTCGCGGAGTAGTTTCTGATTCGGAATTTCGTTGGGGAGAGAGGTGGGTATATTTGAGCAATCTTCACTTAAGTGTTACGGGACTTCCGACGCCTCAGGTGTAGAATTCTATTTAGTAAATAGGCCTATCTTCATAAGCTTGGAAGGAAGGAAATGTTTTATTTAACGACGAACTCAACACATGTTATTTACGGTTATATGGCGTTAGACATATGGTTAAGGACCACACAGGTATTGATAGAGGAAACCCACTGTAGCCACTTCATAGGCTACTTCTTTCGATTAGCCGCAAGGGATCTTTTATTTGCACTATCCCACAAACAGGATAGTACATACCACGGCCTTTGTTACATCAGTTGTGGAGCACTGGCTGGAACGAGAAATAGCCTAGTGGGTCAATCGACTGGGATCGATTCTAGACCGACCGCGCATCAAGCGAACGCTTTAACACTGGACTACGTCCTGCCCCTTCATAAGCTTGGAATGCATGTTACTGATAACGTTTTCCCTCGCTTACTTACGGAACTGATATGCATATACTTCACGACCATGCTATAAATCTGTTATTGTGTTCTCTTAAATGTATGGCTATGAAAGTCGAATAAGGTATTATTTTATTAATTAAAATGTGTAAAGCAATCCTTATTTAATCACAAGAGCATATAATGCTATGTTGACTATTACTATATAAAAATAAATCTGCACTGTGTATTCACGTGCATTGAAATGTCGACTTTAACGGACGTTAATGCCTCACTAGCCCGGCAACTCTCTGAAATATTAAGGTGTATATAATGAGTTTTATTACAAACCTATTCAATCTTACTATAGTCATAAAGGCCTTTTGAAACCATGTAATAAATTTATCCTGTATCGCACATATGTGCAATCTGGACCGGAACTTTTAAATGGGGAATTCCCTTTTTCTTTTTACTGGGGTTAGTGCCTTTTATTTACTTACGTCATATATGATTTACAAATGACTTCATATCGTATTTGAGACATGACACAAAGCTGCCGCAGAGTATGCTTCTTAACGTTAAATGAATCCATGAAAGGAGTCTTGATCATAGATTCAACAAAGTGTTGTTATGACGTTAAATTGAAACCGTTTTTTAAAACATAAATGAAGGTATGTAATAAATACAGAACTTCACATAAGTTGTTTTCGCTTCCTATTTATTGCACTCGTTTATTTTACGCGGTTTCGTGGTATATGGGCCATTCTACAGAAAGCGACACTTTTCAAAATACTAATTCAAGATAAATCAATTAAAAGATATAAATATTTATTGTTAACTTTTGGAAACTATATGAACAAAGAAACATAAAATTATATCTGGTCACGCAGAACTGTAATCGGCCTGCACGTGCAGACACATGTTACTCTATGAACAAGTTCATTATGTCATTGGTGTTACCGGACAAGTGGGGTAGGTAAGCAGTGTGATCCAATCGGTTTATAGTGATCACGAGCACATGGATGTGCTATTCGGGTGTCCCTAATAACATATATGGAATAACTTTAAAATTAAAAACTATCCAAGGGTGTAATGTTGCATTTCCAAACTGATATTCTGTATGTGACTTAAATTACACACTGTGGCAGTTTTAATCATTTAAAAATATGGAGTCCTTCAGAATAAATTTCATCAGTCATAAAGGTAGAGGGTATGCTTTCCTAAATAAACAATCTAAATTTCAAAAATAAAGTTTCTTGAGAAATGACAGCTAAAATATTCTTGCGTAACACCAATGACAAAACAAGTAACACCAATGACAATGTGTAACACCAATGACATTCAAGACCGTATCCTGGAAATAATATTATTCTTGAGACTACCACTACACTACTTGTTAGCAAAATTATGTAATTAATATTTCTTTTAAAAAAAATGTTTCTGTTTCTGTTTTTTTCTTCTTCAGCCTACAACTATTAAAGGCCTATTAGAATAATTGTGTGTTTCTGTATTGATAAGATACAGTTTAGACAGACAGTTTAAAAAATATACTATATTAAGATACAGAATTTTAATTTTGTTTAAATATTAAATTAAAGATTTATTCATTCATTAATTATGTAGTTATTTTCGTGTTTATATTAAGGCTCAAAATCTATTTTACTGTATACTTGTATTCCCAATAACAAGTAAAACGTTGTAATCCTACTTTTCCTTTTACGCAAGCGCTGCAAAACTCTACCTTAAATGTTCCAAATATTTCCAGAAAACGAGGACGCCTTATAAATACTAATGGTTTCAGTACATACACTTTACAGCAAATCAAACAAATTATGTCACGATTCAAGAAATAAATCATAAGAACTGCGTCATTATTCAAAAGAGATAACTATTTCCTTTTAACTAAAAAGCTATTTTAACGCAGGATATTCAATATTTTTAAAAATAAAATTTAAATAGCCTTTATTGGAAATGAAAACATACGTAATGTAATTTTCCTTTATTTGACAACACCTTGGTAATACATTTTCGGTATGATTGTAACATTTGTTTTATGATAACGTTAACCTCTTAAACGGGAAAGGTTAGTAGTTTCTAACTACGTTTAGCATTTGCAAAAATAACATTTTCGCGCATGCGCCGTTCGACATTTTCAATTTTGAAAAATAACTACATGATAAAATATATATTTCTGAACTATGCACAATGGACGAATACTTTGTTTAATTCTTCTTTTTTTTTAAAGGAAAAAATCAGTTTGTGCAGCGTTCCGGTCCGGTCCACGTTTTACCAACGGTTCCACAGGGAACGCATTTTTTCATACTATGAAATTTACTACATGCTATTTATTTCTGAGCTGATTGTTTTATAAATTGGACACAAACATAGTATTTATTTTTTATTTCCAAAACACTTTTACTTGTCTTCTTATGTCAAACCAAACTGAAAT
>NC_054704.1:38646785-38683713 GCF_016097555.1 Gigantopelta aegis | reverse complement strand
TTGTCTTCAAAATGTTTTTTAAATATCAAACCAATCAAATGGAAATAAACGAATAAGTAACTTTGACCAGTATATTTGCTACCTGCAGGGAAAATGTTAGGTCCATAGGTCAAATATTGTTAAAACAGATAATATTTAAAATTTTAAGATAAACAAATGTGGCACGTGTTGCCCTCCCGTCGCATTGATTTACTTACAATTGCGAATGGGTTGCTATTTTAACAATATATTACCCATGGGCCTAAACTTTCCACTGAAGGTCACAAATATCCATGTAGTAACGGGTGTCATATCATAGTTATAGTCCCCATACAAATGAAATAATTCTATATTAAGTGAAGTTATCATTCCTTTAAGACCACACAGTATTATCAACTTCCTCGAGTATAAGAGGACTGCTACCCTTAGGAGATCCTTTGCAGGAAAAAATGTGTTTTAAAGTTTAATGACATCACTAGAGCACGTTGGTTAATTAATCATCGGCTATTTGATGTCAAACATTTGGTAATTCCCTTTGCAGGATGTTACATTGATAGTTGTATCGTAAAATTGAGAAACGAGTGTATGAAGGCAGTTGACGATACTCTTTAATACTAAGCATCGGCCTTGGTGGTGTTGTGGCTATGCCATCGGACATGAGGCTGGTAGGTACAGGATTCGCAGCCTGATACCGGCTCCCAGAGAGAGTTTTAACGACTTAATGTGTAGGTGTAAGACCACTACACCCTCTTCTCTCTCACTAACCACTAACTCACTGCCCTGGACAGACAGCCCAGATGGCTGACGTGTGTGGCCAGGACAGTGTGCTTAAATCTTAATTGGATATAAGCACGAAAATAAGTTGAAATTAAATGATACTAAGCGATAACACGAATTTATCAAAACTTTAGTAGTGCTTGTGTTGTAAATTAACAAATGATGATATATTAAAGGGACATTCCTGAGTTTGTTGCAACTTTTAAGATGTCATCGACTAACAGAGACTTTTTAACGATTGCAATTACATATCAAATATCTTTTTCTGCATACAATATTAGTGGCTGTCTCTGATCGTTCTAATATTTGTACTAGGTTAAATTTTATTTTACTTCCCAAAATATAATTTGTTCGTACGTACAAAATTATTTGAAGACAAACTCCAGTTAGGGCTTCTTACGAATATTAAGACGACCAGAAACATATTGAATACACAGACACCGATATTCTAAACAAGAAAATACATTTAATATGTAAGTTTAACCGTAGAACTAGTTTATTAGTCGGGAACATCTTACAGTGCAGCAAACTCAGGAATGTCCCTTTAATTAGACTGTAGCTTGAACACAAACCTTGTACTCTGTTTCAAATCCACCGGGTTGGTGTCTGATCTTGTTTAAAATACTGGGCAGTTCACCGACCGGCGCTCCGCCCTCAGGAAGGTTGAAGTCAGAAATGTTGTAGTATACAGATCCTGGTGACTCATCGTCGTCTTCTTGTTCGTCCAACTCTTCTGTGGAATCAGCAACACTCAACCTGACAGGCGAGTCATTCACTTGTTTCTCGTCTGTCGGAGCTTCAATCCCTTCAGGTACAGGTCGAGCGGTGAAGGCAACGTTGACGTATTCACTCCTTTCCTCTGATATAAATGATAAAATGTCGACCACAATCATCGAATTTCCTTATGTGCATACAACCGGTACACAACGGGGGTGGGGAAGGAGATAATGTCAGAGTGCGCCTTTAAAACAAATCAAAATGTTGATAAAAGTAGCCCTTACAAACCTTCATATTATTAGTATACATTTAGAAAGGTGGAGAGGTTATCAAATATAGCATGTTTTATACGCTTGTCGAAATGTTGTTAGTTGTGAAAGACCCATAAATATAAATAAATACGTACGTACGTACGTACGTACGTACATACATACAATTCATTCATATACAAGCACAAACACACCACAACACACACACAATCTCACTTTACGATACATTTCAACATAATTATGAAAACAGTTTTTCTCACGTGTTTCTCTTTTAGCTCTTGGACGATTCCCTTTGACAGCATCGCTAGAGACTACAGCTTCTCGACTTTCAGCCTTGAACCTTCTCCGTCTTCTGAATAAAGATTTATAAATAATTTCGAGTATTTACTAATTTTATTTCATTTAATTTATTTATGGAATGTATAATTAGAAGGCGTCTGAAACGGGTGAGGTGGCCCCTCCAACTCAAAATCTATAGGGGTGCGTGGCGTTGTCTACGTTTTCACCCTGCATTTGAAAGAGAACAAAACAAATTTCAATGAATATATATATATATATAAAACTTTTGTTTACTCAAGACAGTTATATAGAAAATCAACAAGTATGACAAGTACAAGAACATAGATGGATACCTCATCAAAACAATAGTTATAATCACAACCAACAGGATCACCACCAGGACGGAAACAGCAATTCCAGCAATCAAGCCAGTCTTTAGAGGTGGAGCAATAATACCTTAAAAATAAAACAATAAAGCGCTATACGTTTTCATTTTGTTTTGTACACTCATTTCAAGTACATGGTCATGCAACCAAAATAAATCGCAGATAAATGTTTTGAGGTATTTTCATACAAATCGAAACAAAAACAGCAACAAGAAACAACAAACAGAAAAACCCTATTAAAAAGGGGAAACAACAAACAAAAACAAACAAACAAAAATGACAACAAAGACAACTGCAACAAATCAATCCTAAACAAAAACAAACACGTTTTGTTTCAAACTAAGTTAACTTAATAAGAAACAGAAATTGTAACAAGCAATTATTAATAACTAGTTGTAACATAATATAGTGACACCTGCCAAATGAATTATTTAATCAAAATACGCACGTTCCTTGCACAGGTGCCCTTCAAATCCATCACTACAACCGTCTGTGCAGTTCCCAGTAACTCTGTCGCATATTCCATTTGCACATTCTCCACAAGTATCACTACAGTTCATACCATATGTTCCATCGGTACATTCTGAAGAAGACGATTTTTTTTAATAAACCCCCACACAACAACTAAGCCAACCCAAAGAAACAAGAAAAAACACAAACTAAATAAAACAAATTGTGTACAGACGATAGTGGTGGCATTGATATGTCTATAAAGTAAGAAACTTGTAATATCATACTAAAATTTTGCAATGGATAATGGTGTGTAGCCTACTCACCGCTAGTACACGACTGTCCTTCCCACCCAGCTTGGCATCCACTGGAACATTGGCCTGTTTGAAAATCACACGTTCCATTAATATAGCATTTTCTGTTTTCACATTGATTTGAACATCCATCCCCATAAAGGCCTTCAGCACATTCTGCAATTAAATAAGACATACAATATGTAACCGAATACACACACACACACACTCTCTCTCTCTCTCTCTCTCTCTCTCTCTCTCTCTCTCTCTCTCTCTCTCTCTCTCTCTCTCTCTCTCTCTCTCTCTCTCTCTCTCTCTCTCTCTCTCTCTCTCTCTCTCTCTCTCTCTCTCTCTCTCTCTCTCTCTCTCTCTCTCTCTCTTACAAATACTGTAATATTGCTATGAAAGTATATTTTATGAAACCCAAAACATGTTACCCAACCTGTTTTCACTAAGATCAGTTCTGTTATCGATCTAAGAATAATAATTGTGCATAACAGTGCAATGACATTGGTATTCTAATAGTCTGGAGGCAGAGTCCACATTGTTAGGATTTCATTCTATCCGAGAGTGTCAAGGCGACCATGATGGTTATTCCATATAGGATGATGTGCTGCATCATATTCCAGTGGAGGTGACCCATGGAAATTGTGTCGGTGTTCACCAGATGTTTCGATCCCAAAACGTGTTATCAAATAGGATATCTTTCTATCATAGAGAGAGAGAGAGAGAGAGAGAGAGAGAGAGAGAGAGAGAGAGAGAGAGAGAGAGAGAGAGAGAGAGAGAGAGAGAGAGAGAGAGAGAGAGAGAGAGAGAGAGAGTCAAAGCTAACACCAAGGTTATTCCATGTAAGATGATGTGCTCTAGTGGAGGTCGCCTTGAAAAGTATGTGTGTTTCACCAGTGGTCATTGAATGTTAAGGGGTACACATTTGAAGAAAACAGTAAGTTTGCATTTTCGTTATAAATATTATCTGCACAGACAGACCTTTTATATGGGATTACTTATAAACACAAACAACACACTGAATTAGCCAAAGTGACCAACATGATTTTCCATTTAGGATGCTGTGTTGCATCATATTCCAGTGGAAGTCAGCTTTGAAAATGTGCGTGTGTGTGTGTGTTTCTTTAGCTAATTATGTGTGTTGCCTGTGTTTATAAATAATCCCACAAAGAAAGTATAACTTTAGAGATAATATTTATGAAGAATTGAAAATTTACTTTGTTTCTTCAAATTTGTATCCCCTTAACATTTAATGACACCTCACATACGTTTTCAGTGGAGGTCAGCTTTGAAAAATGTGTTTTTGTTTCTTTAGCTAATTATGTGTGTTGTCTGTGTTTATAAATAAAGAATTGAAAATTTACTTGTTTCTTCAAATTTGTATTCCCTTAACATGTAATAACCTATGGTGACAGCTCACATACCTTTTTAAGTAGACCTCCACCGGAATAAACATGGTGGTCGCTTTGACTCTCTCGAGTAGAACGAAATCCTATTTTAAGCCTCTTTTTTGTTATGCCGCTAAACTTAAAAGGACATAAGCATACTGACAAAGGAACTGGCATCAGAAAAAACCCTTTGATGACGATTTATATTACACTATATATTTATTATAACTGAAGCTGTTACAAGAAACTTAAAATGTACTTTAAAGCAGTCGTTTAGCTCCTTGACTGGAATATATCTACGCCATCGTATTGATTTCAACAGATGGATAATAGACATAAGACATAAGCTTCGGCATGAATTTTGGATAGTCATAACATTATTACGATATTACCAAGATGGTTATCCAAACATATTTATGAACAAAATGGTAAATTTCAATTTCTATCTTCAGTAATAGAAAACGAGAAACTCACAATCGTAGTGAATGAAAATTGGAACAATACAGTCAAAAGTAATTCCTTGACAACATTTTCCCTTGATTTAATTATCAAAGTGTCAATAATCATAACACTCACTCAAAAAATGCCACTTATTTAAATCTAAATGTAATCTTACGTTTTGTACAGGTTGCATCCATCCATCCAGGTTTACATCCTCCAACACACTTTCCAGTCCGGGAATCACAAGGGGAGTTGTTGTTCTTGCAGTGTCTCATCCTACAGTCTAGACTACAGTCTGCACCATATTTGTCATTACATTCTGAAACAACAATGCATGACTTGGTATATTAAACTTCAAGATCTATTACTAAACAATATGGTCTAAATACTTACATTTTCGGTGTACATATATAATGTAAATTCCAAAATTAATTATATAAATGTTCATGATAAACATGTATGCTATTTATGGGAACTACCACTGGTGGCTAATATATGTTTTATCATCAATATAAATGGCGTAGCCAGCATGAGGCAAATGAGGCAAATGAGGCAAGCGTAATTTCTCCAGATTTATTTTATTTTTCCCATGACACTGATATTTATTTTACAGGTCATGGTTTGCATCGGCGTTTCTTTCCTCTCTGGCTACGCCCCAGAATATAAACGCATCATAGCTAATATGTAATGTGGTGTGGATAAAACGATGTATACATGTACTTACCCCCCCCCCCCCCCCCCCCCCGTAAACCAGATAGTTTAAAGTTTTGTTCTTTATTTACATGAAAACTATGCATTTCTCCTTTGACTGACCAAATCTGTAATTCATGCGGGCCTACTAAATTAACTTATATTTTGTAGTGTAAGAAACATGTTTTGGAAACTGAAATAAAAAGAGGAGATTAAAGGGACATTACTGAGTTTGCTGCATTGTAAGATGTTTGCGACTAATAAAACATTTCTACGATTAAACTTACATGATAAATATATTTTCTTGAATAGCAGTGTCTGTATATTCAATGTGTTTCTGGTTGTCTTAATATTTGTAAGAAGCCCAAACTGGATATTGTCTTCAAATAATTTTGTACGTACGAAAATATATTTGTTAGGAAATAAAATGAAATTTAACCTAATACAAATATTAGAACGATCAGAAACACGTTTAATATACGCCAACTAATATTTTATGCAGAAAAATATATTTAATATGTAAGTATAATCGTTAAAAAGTCTCTGTTAGTCGATAGCATTTTAAAAATTGCAGCAAACTCAGGAATGTCCCTTTAATATATGCTACTGAAAATAGAGACAAATCTGTTTAAAAACAAAAACAAGAAGCAATAGGCAAAATTATGGTATCCAAAGCCGAACTTTGAGTATTGAAATATGTTGCATTCAATCATTTCGACCACTGTTGGTCTATATTATTAATTTATAATATACTGCAAATGATTAGTGGCCACAATTCCAAAATCAAATTATTTCACATAAACCCTCTTCATTAACATAACCAGAGAACCACTGGCGCAGCCAGACGGGGGCCATGGGGCAATGCTCTCCCCAATTTCCCCCCATCACGTTAAATATGTTCCTGTCGCTACATAACATGACTCGTATATAATGTGTTTGGCCCCGCAATGTGGGGGTGGGAGGGGGTAGGGGGGGGGGCATATACAATTCTGGCTACGTCAGTGCAGAGCTTTCGATTAAAAGGATTTAGGAAATGTTTTATTTAACAACGGGCTCAACACATTTTATTTACGGTTCTATGGCGTCAGACATTTGGTTAAGGACCACACAGATATTGATAGAGGAAACCCTCTGTCGCCACTTCATGGGCTACTCTTTTATATACACCATCCCACAGACAGGATAGTACATACCCTGTCATTTGTTACACCAGTCGTGGTGCACTGGCTGGAACGAGAAATAGCCCAAAGAGGCCACCGACGGGAATCGATCCTAAACTGACCGCCCTGTAAAAGGATTTAGCTGCACATCAAGGTTTATATACCGATACAGTCGACACCCTTCCATCCTGTCTGACAACCTGCTTCACATTTCCCATCAGTCTTATTACAACGTGACTTTCCGCTACAGTGTCTGTCTGTACATGACAGGGAACAGTTGGGCCCATACCTCGGCCAGGAACAAACTGAAAGTAAAACAAATTACTTAAGAAATACAATAGCGTATACCAATATTATTAAGAAACACAATTATTGTAAATGTTCTAGACACAATAAGGTACATTATAATTTACACTGATTTAGTTGGTATTATTTTCTAACAAGTTTTAAAATACTATAGTTATATGAAAACTGAAAGTTAATACATGTGTAGTTCATATATTTTATCTTTTAAATTACTTAATAATGCAAATACATACATGTTTCTGTATGCATGCGTAAGCGTGTATGTACACACACACATTCAGGCAGCCATATACCCAGACATATATGGGTCCATCCATCCACATTTCCACACATCCATCCATCCATCAATACATACGTACATACACATACAGCCACGTACACACCAGGCGCGCGCTAGTGCATATTACCTTTAGCGGGGAAGGGGGGTGACTAGACTGGCAAGCGAGGTGTGTGTGTGTGTGTATGTGTTTTTGTTTGCACACGACGTGTGTACAGGGGTCGAAGCCCTAACCCTCCCCCTGTACACACATACACACACACACACACACACACACGCACACGCACACACACACGCACACACACATTGTATACCTTTTGAACAATCGACGTCTTTCCAACCCGGCTGACAACCTCCCACACACAATCCAGTGTTAGCTTCACAGGTCGAGTTATTCAGACAGTGACGATCAGTACATCGCTTGCCACAGTTATTACCGTAAGTCAGTCCTCCTTTACAATCTGTAATAGAAACCATAATTATGTATCATAGTTTGTGATAGATAGAGAATACTACATGCATGGCCGTTCGATACCATTTTTCTTATGACGGGTTGTTTTAAAACTTATCTAACGAGCGAAATCGAGTTGCATATGTTTTTAAATGAGTTGTATGATAACGGATAGAAATGTAGTATTCTAGTTTTTACATACATGTATCTTGAAAACAAAAACAGATTAAAACTAAATTTAAACACATTTTCAAAATAAACATATTTATAATGTGTCTCAGACAAGTCAAGTTCAGGTTAAATTGTACGTCACAGAGAGATCGATTCGACCCAATCTAATTAAAATTAGCTCTACTGGTCTACCAGTAGATCTAACAGCATTGTGTGGACTCTCATGTCCAGCTGACATTTCATCTATAAATAACAATTTAAATATCGACTAATATTGGGCGAGACTATTTATGCAATAGGCGAACTTGTTGGTCTATTTCAATATTAAAAAACAGGGGGAAAATAATAATAATAGATTTTATGGCTATACCATCACGGGTGGGGTTTTTTAGTTTTGAAACGAATTTTATAGTAAATTTTATATTGAAATTAGTTTCCGGCATACTTCGTTATTCACCCGAATCATTTCGTATACCCTCGGCATAATCCCGAATGTTTCCAGATTATTTTCAAATCACTTTTTGCAAGTAAGGTTTTGATTGATCGAATGAAAGGGCAACTGGACAGAAGCTCCAATGAGGTGCTGTTAGATCCACAGGTAATTAACCAGTGGAGATAATTTTAATTAGATTGGATTCGACCATGCTTTTTTAATTGGATGGTATGGCATTGGTAACCTGGTCATCTCCTATAGCAGCCAGTCGTATGTTTTTAAAATGTTATATGTGTTCTCACCAACGGGTGTGTAAGAATAAAATTATAATGATAAAAACGATGTGTGTATCAATTTGAAATACCATGTGTCATGAGAATAAAATTAAATACTGCCCATTAAGGTTAGGAAGATGCCGCAAACAGTCGCTATTACGCTATGTACGAGTGATATGAAATTTACAATATAAAAAAAAGTATTCATTGAACAGGACACATACAATTATTTCACTCAGACAAATTTAACTGAAAAGGAACCTGGAATATTAATCATCATTTTTGTCAGTAAATGTCAGCTTGACAAAATTTAGACTTTTAGATGGTGTATACTGTTAATTGTTATACAAAGACATACATGTATTACTTTTCCTCCTTTTTATCCCAAATTGTATAAATCTTCAGACATTCATTTCAATCCAATTTAGATATATTTATTCTTTTATTAAATACATTTTAGGTGGTGTAAATATAGCAAACAATAAACTATACGAGAATAGTTTAATAACACAAAATTAAAGACAAAATTAATTCCGTAAACAGACTGTGAAAATGGGCATATCATATACATAAGACTATTATAATTTTTAATAGACTTAACAACTAATGGAATGAAACTGAATAATAAATAATAATGCTAATATGACTCATGCATGTTGTAGGTCAGTGGCATTGCATTTATTTAATATACATATTCCCGCGTCTTATTTTTGAGTATGTCATGTAGATTACACCAAGCAATACTTTCCAGAAATAACAAAGATGCATACGCAAGTCCTTTTGAAAAATTAATTTAGGTCTACGATAATTACCTGTGCAGTCGATGCCTTGCCAACCAGACTGACAACCATTGTCACATGACCCATTTACTGGATTACATGTTGAAGTTGAGCTCCTCTTACAATGTCGAGATGAACACTGTAGTGAACAGCTAGGTCCATAGCGCCCAGCGTAACAAACTAAAACGATAAAGATATGAAACAAAATACCAATATGCCGATTATTATTCTGTAGACGATAAAAACCCCACTTAATAAGGTATGGTAGGAATACAAAACAAAAGGGTAACTGTGTGATTGACTGGATTACTAGCAGGCATTATTACACAATATTTTAGCAATATAATATGAGTTCCCATTCAGTATCATATATCTTACAAATTGTTTGTTAGGAACTTGCGCTTGCATAGTTAAGTTATTTATCCTAACTTGAAATATGTTTTAGTATTTATTTCATTCGACTGGCGTCTATATATAGAACATGCAACGATAGTCATTTAAATACTTTACTAATGTAAAACAAAGTGATAGACGTCTTTGTGTTCGTGTTATGAGAAACGCATTAAAATAGCTAATGTACAGTGCATTAAAGGGGAAGTATAACAGTATAATAATTGAAATATTTAATCATTTTGTGAAATACCTTGAATTATATACTATCAAACATTACACTCAAATAGTTCCAGTTGTTACTATTATTTTATTATATTAATGCACAATTCAATAAGGGTGACCGACAGGTTAACACATTACACCACAGTTTAAATTCGAATTGCATCTTCATCTTGATAAAGGTCTGGCTGCTGTTGATTCTCGTGGAATCGCCGTTTAAGCCCAGTTGCAACACCTTACAATTTTGATATTCTCGAGAAAATTATACAAATGTTACACGTATAATCGATTAACATATAGTTATTTATCACAAATATCTGTGCGATGTATGACACTGGCAGTTAGTTCAGGATGTTTGAATACCATACTTCTCTCTGTCAGTTCTAAATTTCTTTTTGAGAATACCTATTACCTGCTTAATTCTAACTGCACCGCGCTCATAAATCAATAATAAAACCAGCATTTACACAATTAGCCTACCTTGTGAACAGTCTGGTTCTCCCCATCCTGACTGACAACCTCCCATACATCTCCCAGTCTTTGTGTCACACGGTGAAGTCTGCAGACAGTGACGACCAGCACACTGGTTCGTACAACCAGAACCGTAGGTTAGTCCTTCCTGACATTCTATAACACAGAATATGTTTTCAAATAAGTCCTCAATCGCTATTTAATGAAACAAGTTGTTACCATGGCCGCTTTCTATGAATACAAAAAACGGACACATGCGAGTGAGTGAAGACTTTTCCATGCTCCTATACCACTAAGGCTTCGAGCATGTCCACCCCGGGTTCGGTCTATGGATGCCAGGTGCCCAATCCGGGACAGAAATTACTTAGGACAATTTTGAAATTAAGCCAATGGGGAATACGGATATTATATAATTAGTTTTTATTTGCGCAATTCCAAAAATAATAATTAATATAAAATATATAATCCATTTAATTTAAAACTTTGTCGCTAATTTAGAACGAGCATTTCAAAAATACAAATAGTACAGAAACTCTTTATTTTAGCCCTATTATTATTTAGTAGGAGGTTGATTAAGGGAGGTTAAGCAGCCGCCACAGGGATTTGAATAAAGTTAAAAACACGTATAAAATAAATTAAAACAAATTAAAATAGCACGCTTGTAAACCTATCAATTTTAAAACATAAACACCCAATAAAAATTAAAAGCATTTCATACAATATATTTGGTCGGCGAGGAGGGGGCTGTTACTGCCAGATAGCAACCCCATCATCAACCCGAAGTAAAGAAAAGATTCATTCAAACACCCACACCACAATATAAATTAATTTAAAAATTAAAATACAATATATTATTTATATACAATATAATTTAAAAAAATTGTTTTTTTTTGTTTTTTAAAAACCGGTACATTACATTAAAATTAAAAATCCAGCAAGCCAGGCGCGACATTGCAGACGGAAGGGGCGAAAGACCGGACAGTAGGGGAGCAGGTAACATCCTTCCAACCCCAGAAGGGGCGAGGAGGAAACAACAATGAGTGCTATTACCCAGCCCAACAACAGTGATTATTTATTGTGGATCCCACAAAAGGAACGGGCCTGCCACATTTGCACCAATCTAACAATGCCTAGGTTATGGCAGTAACTGCCCCCAGGAGAACCCTATAATATTATATATTTATTTTAGATTGATACACAAAAGCGACCAACAAGCTGTCTATTGTATTTTTATATTCTTTAGGTGGATTTAATAAATTATAAGCATTAAACTCTAATTTAATTTTAATAAAATAATTAACCAGTTTCAGTCTAATTTTGTCATGTTTAGTACATTTTATCAAAAAATGATTAACATCTTCGATTGTATGACATACTAAACAGTTGGGTGACTTAACTTTTTAAATTTTAAATCTAACATCATTTAAAGCCGAAGAGACACCCATTCTAAGTCTTGCAATAATTCTAGTTACCTTAACATTAAAAGAAACTGGCCCAGGAGTGGTCGCTTTTGGTTTAATGTAGGCATGCCACACCCTGGCTCTGTGGTTCCATTCGGTTTGCCACAGAGCCACCAGGTGTGGCTCAGCTATGGAATTTATTTCGTTAACATTATGTTCTATTGGAACGCCGATTGCCGGTTCCAGCAAACTCTTTTTAGCGTTGGTATCGGCTGCTTCATTACCAGCTATTCCAATATGAGCCGGAACCCATTCCATAACGACTTGGATACCCAGAGCAGCAATATTAAAATATATTTTATAAATTTTATTTATAATTTCCGATCTGATACTATGGGCTCCATTGATTGCTTGCAGGGCACTAAGACTGTCAGAGAAGATGACATATCTATTGGGGCTATTATTAACATGATATCTTTCAATCCATTTCAGGGAATACAGTATGGCCATTAATTCTAATGTATAAACTGAAATGTTATCCGATAGTCTAGCCCTAATGGCTATCGGTTTCCTTAAATATTTAAAATTATTAATAACAAAGGCCATTCCTGTTTTACCAGTGGTTGGGTCTTTCGACCCGTCTGTATAAACCTGAGTCACATCCGGGTAGATTTCTCCAACCACTGCTTGAAATATAGTATTTTTAAAATTAGGATTATTAGTTTTAATAATTTCTTCCCTGATATGGTAATGCACTTTTGGGACATTGGTCACCCACGGCAGATCCACCGATGTCTCTATTCTGCTTAGCGGAAGGCCAACAATCCCAAAGTCATTTGCAAACTTATTTAAATATGAAACAATAGATATGTCCCTATCTCTGTTTATATTTACTTTAACAGGTTTAAGGTTGTTAACTGGAGAGTCAGGCACAAGGCTACGGATTTTATTAATATATTTCAGCCCCTGCCTGATCCTCATAAGGGCCAATGGCATTACCCCCAGCTCTACCAAGACACTATCATACGGTGTGCAGATAGTTCCCCCAACTATTACCTTGAGAGCCCTACCATACACACTATCCAGTTTTCTCAGCTGAGTCTGGGAAGCACATCCAAAGGCCTGGGCTACATACTGCAATCTGGACACTATAAATGCCTCAAAGATCATGAGCAGCGTTTTTCTATCAGCACCCCAGGGTGTGCCTGATAATGCCCTAAGTAAATGTATATATATAGTGCAGTTACCAGTCACATGCAATGAAATGATAGTATATTCACACATGAGGTGTATGTTGATGCGAACGGTTAGACCGCATAGAGCTCCCGACGCATAAAGCTCATTGAGGTAGCTTCCAGGGAGCTCTATGCGTTAGGCCACAACGCATAGAGCTCCCGCGAGCTCTATGGGTGAAGGTACATATCAACTGTAAAATGGGTATTTCCCCTTGACGCATAGAGGTCCCCACTTCCGATAATGACTCACTGTAATCAGTACAACCCTTAACATCATCATATGCGGTGTCTAAATAATCATCATGGCTATTCTTGCATTGTGATCAAATTCTTGATGAATGGTTTCTTCCAACTAAAAAGGCAGATTCTGCTGCCAACTCTGCTTTGGGTTTGCCTCATGCCAGGGTTGGTGCCTCGTGTTCTGATTTTAAATATAGTATTAACCAATTTATCTTTTCGATGTGGCAACATGATTGGGACGGTGCGGTTGCGAACAAGCTTCATGCTATCAAGAGTGGCAGTCCTCATATAGACAGTGCAGGAAGGATGAAATAGTCTTGTGTCGTGCTCGCATCGGCCATACATACTTGACCCATTCATTTATTTTGAAGAAGGATCCTCCACCTCAGTGTGAGCACTGTCAGTGTACTCTGACGGTACGCCACATTTTGGTGGAGTGTCCTCATCTCAAAGAAACTCGAAAATATATATTTGGACCAACAAATGTGATGGAATAATTTCGATTCCATTCAGAACTTATTTTACAGTTTCTACGTGATACTGACTTTTACTCTAAATTTTAATTATATATATCTATGATATTTGTATTTTGTGCACAGTTCTTTACACTGTGTTTTAATTTAACTGTTGAAATTTTATATTGATGTTGATCATCACTTTATTTGCTTGCATTACCATAGTTTGACACCCAATAGCCGATGTATTTTTCGTGCTGGGGTGTCGTTAAACATTCATTCATTCATTCATTCATTTATTTGTAGGACCAACTAGGTAAAACGACAGGGCGTTTCACTACGAAGTCCAGTATAGGTGGCGCTACCACCAAATTGTAAACTGCATGATCAATACCTTAAGCCCCAGTCACACTGTCACAATTTGTGATGGCGAACTACAACGAATAGGCATTCGTGGAGAAATTCGCCAACGTCGTTCTGATTCTTTTCAGTCATTTGTAGTTCTTTGTAGTTCGACAACACTTTCATTAAGCATCGCAGAGGACACAGAGGCGCCACGACAGTTTTGAATATTTCAAAACTGTCGTGGCTCCAACACGAATGTTTGACATTCGTTGTGTATTCGCCTGTATTCCTTTTGCATCGTTGCAAATCTTTGCACTTCACTGAAGTTCGTTCTAGTTCTTTCTGCTTCCGTTGTGGTTCGTTTTGTCATAGACAGCGAAGTAGAACGGTGTCAGGAGGATGTGCAAAGATGAGGAGTGATTTAACAATGAACTACAAAGAATCAGTGCGACTTTGCGCCGATGGAAGAAAGAACTGTAACGGAAATCAATGTGACGAGCAACGATGCACAAAGAAGTACAAAGAATTACAAAGAACGACAGTGATGATGTACAAAGATCCAGAACGATGCAAGTAGACACAGGATGATTTCGCCTCGAAGGGTATAAAACAGGAGGTCCAAATCCCCGGTTAGTCATTCATCCGATCGGACGCCAGGAGGCCACAACCCCGTTGGACCTCTGCAAGATTCCCATTGGACCTCTGCAGCAAAGTACCTTTGGATCTGTCGACCTCTGCAGCAGACCCGGTTGTTTCACTTTCAACTCTTCACTATGTGGTTATTGAAGCCACTCTGTCTCATGTGGGTTGTCATCACCCCTCTTCAGATACTACAACTAACCCATGACGTCTTGCAGGTAAAATTCTGATAAATGAAACATCCACATTGACTTATTCTAACTTTGATTAACACTACCAATCAAACATATTATTAACTGAACCATGTTTATTACAACCACGAAGAGCAGCGTGGATATATGGCACTGGTCAACTGCTGTAGGAATGACGAACAACCATTGAAAGCCGCGGTTTGTACAGCGTCGCCACAGTTCATTCTAGTCCATTCCACTTCGTACCAGTTCTTTGCAGATCGTTGCGCTTCCGTTCTTCGTCTACCTACTCCATTGCAACTCCATATTACATCGTGTTTTCTGCGATTAAGAACGAATATCGTTCTACGTCGTTGTGCTTGGGTGTTAATTCTTCTACTTCCGTTGCTATCTCGTTGTTCATTCGCAAATGCTGCCATACTGCGTCGTATTGGATCGCTTCTGAAACCGGCCAGAGGAATTTTTCGCCTTGATTCGCCGTCTAATCTGTAGCTCCACATTCACCCTAATTCTTTCTAGTTCGCATTCACAAATCGTGACAGTTTCACTGGGGCTTACAGTACGTAACATTTAGACTTCGTTGAGCATCATATACATTAAGCTCTGGTCACACAATCATGATCGCTGCGACTTGAAAAAAATTTAGTGAGTCGTCCTAAGGCCCACATACACGAATTATACTCCGAATGTCCAGGAATATACACGATCCTATGCAGCCCCGATTGCTCCCGATTTTTTGGCAAAAGTTGCATGATTTGGCTTCTTTCCTGAACTGCATACAAATGCTCACGACTGCTGCAAGAACTAATACGATACCACTACGATCTTGAACCTGATTCATTACGAATCGGTAAGACCTACCACGTGTCCCCTAAGATGCCTTCTTGAATACACTACGAATCATGATTAATGCGGACCACGTCAATAATTACTATGACACGCCTATGAATCCACATGACTGCTACATGAATCAGTATGACTGCATATATGAAGGCGCCTTCATTTCGCACTGGTTCCAGATCTGAGCATCAGATGCAGAACCGTTGGCCCCTACACCCACCCTCAGGAACTTGTAGTCAACATCCACCAATCCAATCAACACCACTGGGTGTTGAAATGGAGCGATCCACCATTGTTATGACATCTGATTCTTACGTGCTTCCCATCCAAAGCACCAAGGGCGTGTGGAAACTGCCATTTGATCCCCAACTGCTCAGCTACCTGATCCCATTCGGGTTGTGTTGTTGGATATTGGATTACTTCATCAGAATATGCTTCAATGATTGCTTCATAAACATCACGTACAATAGAGGAGATTGTGTTGTGAGCCACACGAAAACCATACATCAGAGAATGGTAGTTGTCTCCAGATACTAGGTGCCTGTAGGTTATGGTCAGCTTCAGCCCTGTGGGGATTGCCTTCCTGTACCACGTGTCCTTCCCTAGTCTATCACCGACTCTGTTCAGCAGCTGATGGAACATATTAGGCTCCATTCTGAGAAAGTTCCTGTAAGCAGGTATATCTTCATATCTCAGCTCCATCATCAGGCACTCATACTGTCCCAGCATAGGTCTCCTGAGCAACCATGACCTGGTCCAATATTGTCTCGCCCTCCTTCCCTTTCCAATTCTTCTCCGGTCCTAGCCCACATGATTGGCTATAGCAAGCTCATTCTGTGCAATATCTGCCTCCAGTTGCACCAAATCATGAAGAAACACCAGTTTTTTTTAGGATTATCACCGATGGTTGTTGTTGGTAGATATAGATGTCACAATTTGGACTGAATTTGCCTTGATGCCCTATATTTATACCATTTGGGCCGGGTATCGTAGTGCAACACGTGAGAGGTCCTAACAGATCTTACTGTAATCTTACCGAGTTCCTTCTTAGTCTTAGTAATGCTTATATAATCGCCAGTAGTCCAATATGAAAAAAAAGAAGAGTTCTGATAAACCAAAATGTTTAAAGCTGACAACCATGTGGAAATGGTTATTTACACATTACTGATTTAAATAAAACCGGTTGGTATTTTGATAAATACAATTTATAGGTCACAAGGTCAAACCAAGGTCAAGGTGACCACTTTGTATGCTACTATTAAAATAAAAGTATATTAACCCTAAATATTTGTTAAAAGAACACTTATTTTGTTAAAATATGTCATCTCTATAGTTCAGACACAACAGTCATGGCAATACAATATCATTTTAATTAATTAATTCAATAAAATTATATTTTTGCTATATACAATGAGACAAAATAGCATATTAATGTGTGTACAACCCCACGAAAAGTAATACTTTTCATAATTTTCTATTTAACAACTCCTCCACGAGTCAATATGGCCATGTCATAGCTCATTTGAAACCTTGTTACATGTAATTACTGTTTATTACAAATGATTGTGTCATGATTAAAAGTAGTCACAATTTTATCACTTGACCCCAGTAATTTTGGTAAAAAAATTAAATATAATTACAAATAAATACCTTATAATTAGTACCTCTTAATTTTGAAGAAGGAAAATATTTGCTCCTTTTCTGAAATATTAAACCTATGTCACAGAGAATAATACTATTTAGGAGGAAAACATCTATTTGAAATTTAAATATTTTCCTCGAGGATTCCTTAGAATATCATCATAGTATCGATGTTCGATGTCATTCATATATACAAAATAGTACCTTAAATAACTTTTTAAATGGCTTTATTTATTTAGGTGTCATAAAATGACAGGCTGCATTATACATATTGGTGTTTATCCTGCTAATGTGTTGACTATTTCCTCCTCACAAAAACAGAGCTGTGCACTGAAAATGAGATTTGTTACTCTTGCAACGCATTTGATATCCTCTCTTACACCCATAAAAAACCCAGTTCATGGCAGATGTGCGAGGTTTCTGGACAATTCGTCAAGTATGGCTGATACATTCCAGCGTCCATCTTGATCCAACCCCATCTACTGGCTAAAAGGAGCAAAGATGCTGAGAGCAGAGCATCTCTCTAGATATTGCCACCTTGGTAGACTGCCCTTTTTATATGTTACTCCAGTGCAGCTACCATGGGTCATATTCTTTGCACCGATTTTCTCATGCTAAGAGCCTCTTGGCGGCCTTGTTCATAACAGTACAAAAACGTGTCAGTCATAGAGCAGTATCGTGAACCTGGAATCTCTCTGACTGCACTGACGAGATTAAGCAAGCAATGAATTAGTAAGTTCTGAAAGGAAGCTCCATGTGTAGCCCACATTGTAATTGTGTCATGCCCACAAAAGGCTGGTACTGTGTCGCATCACATTAGTTGGTGCATGGAACATATGCATGGATCGGGATTTATCAAGTTTGACAGTGGTCTGATGGGCAACCAAGTAACGAAAATTATGCCATGTTCCATTTGGCCAGTTATCATTAGCTGGAACGATAATAGACAACACTATTTACTATCAGTGACAACAGTACATACACGTCTTGGTTATACTTTTAGTGAATCAGTTATGTGTCCCATATCATATTCACTGCCATAGCTAGGACCCTGGGGCATTTCCCCAAATCACACCACTTCAGCCCCCCTAGTGGTATAATGAATTTACCAACTTTGAATAATTTCTCATAATAGGCTGTGAAAGCTTATTTAACATTTGCTATTTGATGGTGACGTCACAGTTTACGCCGGGCTATGACCTAATACTTTCTGTTTATGGCGTCATACTTGTTTTGAATGTTTTCAAACACAACAATTACATGTAAATAAATAACTTAAGCAGCTTAAAATGTCAGGTAGAGGGTAAAACGATAAAACGGAAGGCTGGAGGACCAGTGTCCGCGAGACAAAAGGAGGCAGGCAATCAAGCAAAAAGGGTGTCCGAATTGATACTGAATTTAAATGAGTCTTCTGTTGGTGTGGGCAATGTCGCAGGTCCAAGTATCATGGTACAGGAAGGTAATGTTTTTGGGCGAAAAATCCCATTTGAGATAATTCTTTAGAGGGTGATGGAATAGGATTACAGGTCCCATACAATTTGAAGCAAAACATTTGGGGTTATGAATATATTAATTTATCATTACTTCTAAAAGGTAATATTGAGTTAAATCAATTTGTGACATAAAAAATTGTAATAAATAAACAAGGAGAATTGGAAACAACACCGCAATCTTGTAAAGATAAAATTATGACAATTGAAAATTGGGACTGATGAATTTCTTGTTTATACGTCAATTTATTTCAGGAAATATCCCGAAAAATGGCAAGAGATGTTACAATACATGGAAACGATTAAAAATGCATCATGGCAAGGAACTGCGTTTGAATGGCGTACATATGATGAACAGTTCAGAGCACGACTAAGCCAACCTGCAATCATAGGGAATAATTATTTCTAACTTATGGTTCAAGGTTATGACACCACAAACAATGCAAAATAATATGGTTCCAAAGAAATCAAGATTAAATACTTGTAATGCTTTTAATAAATCAGTTTGTAAGTGGAAAGATTATAAATTTGCACATGTGTGTGAAAACATTTTCGGCAATCATGGCGCATTACATTGTTTTCGTACCCAACAAAGGAATCAAGCAAAGGGCAGTCAGCAATTCAATTCAGCTATGTTTAGGCAAAACACCAGTACGAAGTACGTTATTGTGTCAAGAGTTAAAAAATAAACTACCCTGATCAGAAAATAGAACAAGAATTAGTTGAAACTAGAACAAGAATTAGTTGAGAGTTTTGAACAAGGCTTTAAATTGCATTATTGTGGACCAAGAGAATATTTTGAATAAAAACAATTTCTGTCAGTCAGATTAAATACCACAATAACTTCGGAGAAAATAAATAAAGAAAGAAGTTAGTTTGGGCAGAGTAGCTGGACCTTTTAAAACTAGACCAATTCGTAATCCCCCAAAACCAAGAAGGAGAATTCAGATTTATTCATCATCTTTCATATCTTAAGGATAATTCAGTAAATTTATATATTGATGATAAATTATGTTCAGTCAACTATACAAAATTTGATAGGGCCATAGAAATGGTACAAGAATTAGGGAAAGGGACTTTATTATCAAAATCAGACATTAAGCCAGCTTTCAGATTATTACCAGTTTTCCCAGATGATGTAAATTTACCAGGATTCAAATTACAAGATTTGTATTATGTGGATTTGTGCATGCCAATGGGATGCTCTATATCATGTTCAGTCTTTGAAAAGATCGCCTGCGCTTTAGAATGGATTGTTAGGGATAGGTCTGGAGAAAGATTTCTGCTACATTATCGTGATGATTTCTTATTTGGGGGAAAAACAAATAAAAACCATTGTGCACAACTACTGCAACAATTTAAGGAAATATGTGATCATTTAGGTATTCCTTTATCAAAAGAAAAGACACTGGAACCGTGTACACTTCTTTACTTCTTGGGTTTAGAAATAGATACAGAAGAGTTTACAATAAAGATTCCAGTTGAGAAGGTTCAAGAAATTTGTCAAAAACTAAACTATATTTTAACCAAACAAAAGGTCACTTTAAGAGAAATGCAGTCTTTAATTGGATAATTAAATTTTGCGTGCAAAGAAGTACGTCCAGGTAGGGGTTTTTTTGTAGAAGATTAATTAATTCAATAGCTGGTTTAACATAACCGCATCATCATTTAAGAATAAGAAAACTTATAAAGCAGGATATTGAAGCATGGATAACTTTTTTTTAAAGACTTTAATGGATTTACAATATTCATCAATGACTACTGGGATAGCAGAGAAGTTTTGAATTTATATGCTGACAGTGCGGGAGATAATGATTTAGGTTTTGGAATATTTCTAAATGGGAAATGGGCAGGTGGAATTTGGCCATCTGATTGGCATGAAAACGGGTATTCAAATAGCATATCTTTACTTTTCCGAGTTTGACAGCAGTGGTCGTTTGGGGTGAATTATTGAAAGGAAAAAAAAGATAATTTTTCACTTAGACAATATTGGAATAGTTACAATGATCAATATTTTAACCTCAAAATCAGAAAATATCATGAAAATGGTTAGATATTTTGTTATATCATGCTTAAGATATAATATTATATATATAAGGGTAAATATGTTGAAGGTAGTCATAATGTTATATGTGATGCGATTTCCCGTTTGAAATTATAGGAATTCAGGAAATTGGTTCCATGGGCAGACAAAGAGCCTTACCCAATACCCGACCATCTATGGAAAATATTGAATTAGAGATAAACAAACTATTGGAGAAAAGTTTGTCTTTGAATACACAAACAGTTTATGAAAATGCATTGAAATCTTTATCGGATTTCAGACAATTGTACACTTTATCAAAGTTGTGTCCAGTTCCAGTTGATCATTTAGTGCAATATATAGCTTTTATGTCAATTAACAATTATTCTTTCAAAACAGCTCAGACATATTTATCTGCCATAAGTCATAAATACAAAATGAATGGTTGGCTAGATGCAAGAAAAGAATTTATTGTTAAAAAAGTACTCAAAGGCTTTAAGACAAATAAGCTAACAAAAGATGTTAGACACCCAATAACATTAGACGTACTTAAAAAGATTATACCATTTGTTAATATAGATATAGATATAGAAATAATAATTTAAAAATTCTATACATTTAATTTTAAGACATTCAAAAACTGCAGAAGGTTGCATGATTGTAATTAGTGAACTGCCATCTTCTCCTTTGTGTCCAGTACAGGTCATCAAGAAATTTATAATTTTGAGACCCAACATTAAGCAGAAATGGTTCGCTTGTCATGTTGATGGAAAACCTTTAACATGTTGCCAATTTTCAACAGTTTAAAAAAAAAATGCTTTCTGGAATTAATATGTCGACAGCAATTTATACATCTTATAGTTTTAGAATAGGTGCAGCTACTTCTATGGCCCTGAACAAAGTTTCCGAATCAGATATACAGAAAATGGGTCAGTGGAATTCAGAATGTTTTAATAATTACATTAGAATGGAAAACTCAAAGGTGTTTAAGTGAAATTGCCTTGTTTTTCACTGTTATTTTGATTAATTAATTTTTATTTCTGTTTGTCTATGTAATTGTAATCAATTTATTTAATTGTTATTGTAGAAACAGAATAATTGATTTGGATAATAGGTTCTTCAATTATTTACTGGGCATATAAAAGAGCGTGTCAACGATTAAATATGAACCTAAGGCTGGAAGAGAGGAATGTGAAGATAAAATGGGTAGGTGTCCGGGGAATGAAGTGGAATGATTTAGTAAACTTGTTCAGAATCCAAATTACTATGGAGGCCCTACAATGTTGATTATACATTTAGGGTCTAATGACATAGTTAATTGGAGATGTGATGACCTCTGCAGAGCAGTAGACAGAGATTTGCACCAAATTCAAGACTTCTTGCCAGCTACGTGTTTGGTTTGGTCGAATATTTCACCCAAATTATTTCGGTATGGTGCTAAAAATATAAAAACAATTGAGAGAAAACGGTTAAGAATAAATAGAAAGGGGCGGTAAATTGTTAAGCATTCTGCATTACATGGAAAATGTATTTCTCATTCTGAAATCACTTTTGATTGTCATGATTTATTTAGATTTGACGGTACTCATCTTTCCGAACTTGGTTCAGACATTTTGATAAATAATTTACGGGGTGCAATTGAACAATTTCTCGAAAAAGGAAAAAACTACAATTTATGAATAATTAATGTTATAGTCCAGAATTGGGGCAGTAGGTATTGACTTTCTGTGTGGAGGAATTATGGATGCATATTACACAAGTATTTATTAAATCTGGTTGGTTAACCCAAGGGATTTTAGTTTATTGTGGTTTGACAAAACATTAACATAAACAGTTACGGTTTAATGACTGCCTGATTTGCACGGCGTGCACTTCCCAGGGGTCATAATATTTGTTTGCCTGGTTTTCACAGGGAACAGGGTTTTGGCTACTTTGTCCTTTCACCAAGCTGGTGGACATGTAGCATTTGTTGTGGTTATTGCCTCCATGCTGAAGCAAGTTTAATGGGTATGCTATATATATGTATGTATATAAATATATGTGTAATAATAATAAATCTGCGGCCTATATATTCCACAGTCTATTAATTGTTGTTGTTTATTAGGAAGAACTGTTGTCATAATATATATATATATATATATATATATATATATATATATATATATATATACGTGTCATAGATCGTATGGTCGCCACTCCCAACAATATACAATTATGGCTATGCCATTGACCATGTCTGTACATGTATGTAGGGCATATTCTTCAAACGTTTTGGCAATGCAGTGCCTTGCATCAACATCTGGACTAGTACAATGCCTGGCATCAACATATGGCCTATTTCAATACCATAGATAATAAAAGATCAGTATACTCACAATACTGTGAGTGAAATTTTGCTTAGGTACCGTAATTAATATTTACAAAACACTTTTTGATGACAATTTTTGTTACAGTATCAGACATAAGACAAATCTAATAGTATGACATATTCGCAGTCAAAACTATAAGCTTAAACTTCAGCATGTTGAAGTCCCCAAGGTATTCCTAATGGCTTATCACACTCGGAATTTTGGTAAATTCCTTTACATATACGGTGGCTTATGTTGTTTAATGTTTCATAAAACAGTAACCTCTTTTCAAATGTGTATGAAATACTCAAGGGGCAGGATCTTCCCAGTCCCAACAAGTACTCCACGACTATTATATCAAAGACCATGGTATGTGCTGTCCTGTCTGTGGAAAAGTACATTAAAAAGATCCCCTGCTGCTAATGGAAATATTTATTAGGTTTCTATTGAAGATTACGAGTCAAAATTAACAAAATGTATGATATGCAATAGCCGATGATTAATAAATCAGTGTGCTCTAGTGGTGTTGTTATACAAAGCAAACTTTACCTTGCAACTTAAAATACATCACAGTGCATTTAGAAGCATTCCAGGTGATGGTTAGAGTAATATGTTATCATTTAAAACATTTATACAATATATTTACACATTTTTGCCTAATTTAACCCTATTTGACCTCATTTTGATTTTTCAAAATGCCAACCAGATTAATTTTGAAGAGGAACGTTTAAGCTATCAACTTATACCAGTCGTTTGCTTTTAACAAATAGGTTTATCAAAAACTTTTTTAAGGCCTTTTCTGGAATTGGCCTCTTGACTATTGGCGTTGTCGTGCTAACACAGTGGGGTGATCGCGTAAATTCTTGCAACTTCGCAGTAAGATCTAGCTACTTTTAACAAAACCGTACTGGATTCATACGCAAGTCGTAGTGGCATCGTATCTTGCTGATTCGTAGTGAATCTTGAAGCATTCATACTTCAATAGTTGTACGAATATCCCACGATTAACCATGAAAGTAAAGTTTGTTTTATTTAACGACGCCACTAGAGCACATTGAATTTTTTTATCTTATCATCGGCTATTGGACATCAAACATATGGTCATTCTGACACTTTTTTTTTTTTTTATAGAGAAAACCCGCTGTCGCCACATAGGCTACTCTTTTACAATAGGCAGCAAAGGATCTTTTATTTGCGCTTCCCACAGGCAGGATAGCACAAACCATGGTCTTTGTTGAACCAGTTATGGATCACTGGTCGGTGCAAGTGGTTTACACTTAACCATTGAGCCTTGCGGAGCACTCACTCAGAGTTTGGAGTCAGCATCTGGATTAAAAAGCCAGTACCTACCAGCCTGTAGTCCAATGGCTTAACCACTGCGCCACCGAGGCCGGCCGTGTAACCATGAATATCCCAAATGCATCTACGAACATACTACGGTTATGCACAATGCCCTCAAGAACTCGTAAGATTGAGTTACGATTTCAACTTTATTCACGATTACTCCCGACAGTCGGGAGTCGATCCAGAACAATCAAGAATACTGACGAAAGGCCAGGAACCCTCTACGGTCACAGTACGTATATCCAAGAATCACCTGGAATTCTTAAATCGGGCCCATTCGGGATACAATTCGTGTATGTGAGACTTGGGTTTAAGTCCTGATGAGTCGGGAAGGTACGCCGACTATTTTGAAATGTTCACAAATGTTGTGTTAAATCGTCCCGCGTCGGCGTGAATCTTGGCGAGTCATAGCGAGTCACCATGCTATTCCTGGTGAATCGTCCTGAGTCGGCATCAGCTTTTAATCACGAATCACAAAGATGTGGTACGACATCAGTACGATGCACGACGACAACGGTCAAGACTCACGCAGACTCAGGATGATGTTACACGACCCGCGACGACACAAGCACGAATTGGGACACTGACGACAAAAACAAGTTGTGGCTAATTCGTACTAAGTCGTCGCGAGTCTTGTTGAGTCGACCCAGTACAATAAACAGCTCCACGAATAGTCGGCGTGAGTCGGCATTCACGTCGTGAATGTATGACCAGGGATTTAAAATCTACTACGTATGGAATCAAATAATTCAAATGTCTATGATGATCTACGATTTCTAATACCTTTTAAAAATATTAATCAAGTGGTGTACCATTTTGTCACAGCAACGCTTATACTGGACATCGTAGCAAAACGTATTTTGGTTTTACCTAGTTGGCCCCCAGTGAATGTGCTCCAGTATTATATCACACAGTAGACACCTGCATTTGTAACAGATGTAATTCACCATGCCAGTAATCTCATATGCATTTGTCATCTTGTAGAGAAACTTTTTAATCGGGACACCGATCTCTCAGACCATAATTTAATCGACATGTTAAGCCAAAGATAACTTTTAACCTACATTGATGAGAGTCAAATGATCGCAGACGAAAGTTTTAGAACATAGATAATGATGATCACCGTCATAATCATCCTCATCATTTTTATTATCATCCTCATCCTCATGGTGACTGTAACAATTGTTATAATGATGATTGTGATGGTGTTGATATGTCATGATGACAGTTCTGATGATGATGATGATGATGATCGTTATTATTTTTATCATCATCATGATAGTATTTCGGATGTTATTGATGATGATGATAATTGATGATGATGATGATGATGATGATGACGTCCACAATGATGGTGATTTGTTGTTTTTGATGATGTTGATTGCGGAATAAAGGAGTAGAACTTACTATAAAGTAAAACAATAGTAAGTAGTTTATGCTGAAGTAGTTGATATTTGATAACAGGGGAGCTGAATGCGGGACGATCGGACATATTGACGAATTGAGCTCCTCGAAAGCAAAAGAACCGCATAGAGCTCCTCTGGGAGCTCTATACGGCGTTACAGTGCGCTCGTGTGTTTTGGGTGCGTGCTATCCACATATGAGGTGCATTGATGCATGTGTGCGTGTGTGTGTGTGTGTGTCTGTGTGTGATCTAAGTTGAAATACTAATGCTATTTATTTCTAATTAACAATTCTCTTAGATCGATCAGGCGGAAATGTATGCACAAACTAATTTAACTCTCGGCTGCTGTGAGCTGCTATCATGCCATTGCCAAACTCAAACATACACATCTATTCATAAACTCCCCTGCGCGTGCTGTAACCTCATCGTGGTGCAGGGGTGTAACATTCTCTTTGAGAATGGCCAATACAGCACAAATTGAAGTTTACAGTAAAATTCGGTGTCCGTAAAATTCTGTGATATTTGTATTTGTATTTTTGCACAGTTCTTTACACTGTTTTTGTTTAAACCTTGAATTTTTATATTGATGTTGATCATCACTTTATTTATTTGTATTACCATAGTTTGACACCCAATAGCCGATGTATTTTTCGTGCTGGGGTGTCGTTAAACATTCATTCATTCATTCATTCATTCTATTCATAAACTATAATAACGGAAACGAAATGCTAAAACGTTGTGGGTGCTTATGTGTTTGTGAATGTGTGTGTATGTGTGACTGTGTGTGACTGTGTGTGTGTGTGTATGTGCATGTGTGTGTGTGTGTGTGTGTGTGTGTGTGTGTGTGTGTGTGTGTGTGTGTGTTAGGCCACCAGGTGTGTTATTACTGTAAGTAAAAATAATTTCATTATGAACTACGATATACCTTGTGTACAGTCGTCACCCTTCCATCCTGGGTCACATCCCCGAAAACATTTTCCAGTAGCTGCAGGACATGGAGACGTGTATTGAGAATCACAGTGACGAGCAGCACACGACTTGATACAGTTGGAGCCGTACATACCATGGACACATGCTATACAGAACAGAGAAATACTATTTTAAACTGTTTTACAAATGACATAAACACTACTACAACTACTACTACTACTACTGCTGCTGCTGCCGCCGCTGTTGCTGCCGCCGCTGCTGCTGCCGCCACTGCAGCTGCTGCTGCTACTACTACTACTACTACTACTACTACTACTACTACTACTACTACTACTACTACTACTACTACTACTGCTATTTCTACTAGTACTAATAATACTACGACTAATACTACGACTAGTACTACTACTACTATTACTATTACCACTACTACAACTACTACGGTTACTACTACTAGTACTCCTTCCTGATTTAGTCACTGGCCACGTCAGAGGTTAAGCCCGAGGTGGGCGTTTTCAAAACCTTCGTGGTATATGAGCAAATTAAACTAGTACCCAGGTACTAGTATTACTGCCGCTACTTCTACCATTATTACTACTAGTAGTACCACTGGTAGTGGTACTACTACTACTACTACTACTACTACTACTACTACTACTACTACTACTACTACTACTACTACTACTACTACTACTACTACTCCTACTACTAATTATAATCCATATTGTAATCGTTACAATTATTGTTATTATTTACTGCAGCATTTCATGTATTTTTTTTTCATGCTTATATTTAATTAAGAATCAAGCACGCTTTCTCGGGCTGTCTGTCAAGGACTGTTGGAAAGTGGCTAATTGTTGGTGAAAGAGAAATCACGGGAGTGGCATTATACCTACTCACCGAATCGTTAAACTCGCTTTAGGTGGGAGCAGGGATGTGAGTTTGCGCCATTGTAAGATGTTTCCGACTAATAAAATATTTCTACGATTAAACTCATTAAATATAGTTTCTTGTTTAGAATATCAGTGCCTGTCTACTCAATGTGTTTCTGGTCATCTTAATATTTGTAAGAAGCCCAAACTGGATTTTGTCATCAAATGATTTCGTACGTACGAAAAAAACATATTTGAGGAAATAAACTGAAATTTAACCTAGTACAAATATTAGAACGATCAGAAACACGTTTAACATACAGCCACTAATATTTTATGCAGGAAAATATATTTGATATGTAATTACAATCGTTAAAAAGTCTCTGTTAGTCGATAACATCTTAAAAGTTGCAGCAAACTCAGGAATGTCCCTTTAACTTCTGCATACTGACTTTATTCTAAAGTTTAATTTTACTTCTCTGTGATATTTGTATTTTTTGCAGTTATTTAAACATTGTTTTTGTTTGACTCAGATTGAATTTTTATATTGATGTTCATCATCACTTAATGTTTTGCATTTCCCATAGTTTGAAACCCAAAAGCCGATGTATTTATCGTGCAGGCTTGTCGTTATTTAACCTCTATTCTATTCTATTAACCCCTGCATCACCGAGGCCGGCATTATTCCAGCAAATACTTTATTTATTTATATTTAGATAACCACTACACGTCTCTGAAGGGCGAGCATGTCAAAAATCTTTTGCTGCTAATTGAAAACAAATAGTAGACTATTTATTTACCAAGAAACTGTACACAGCTGTCGGATGGATTCGAAATGTTGATATAGAGTTAAACAATACTGACCATTCAATTTGTAAATATTACAGAATCACAAAAGAAATACTACTACTTTTCAGATATAAAGCGGAATATACATTGTGCTCCTTGTCCGCATTCATTTTAATGTTATAGAATTAAATGTTAATAATCATAAACTGATTCGTATAAATGCATGTATAACCACCCCCGCCACATAAGTTAGTTTATGCATGCTAGAGATCAAATTTATGATGAAATGAGAAATCATAAGCAAAAGATATAACTTGTACGTGTATATGCAAAAACAAAATTGGCTACCTTGTGCACAGTCAACTCCCATCCAGCCAGCTGTACACCCCCCAGCATCACAGGCTCCTGTCTGTATATTACAGGATGAAGATGATACACATTGACGCCGATTACAGTATTTCGCACAGTTTGGGCCGTAGTTGCCATTCGAACATGCTGTAATGGCAGAAACTGGATATCTGGACACGTTCATATATAACATTCAGGACTCCTGACAACCAGAAGTGGTTATGTCCTCTCTTTTTGAGAATTAGCGCAGTTCTCTAGTTCGTGTTTATTTTCTGCTTTTATGCTAGCCCGAGTACTCTGACTGTAAGAGAGCTAGACGGACATTTGGACATAAATACGCTCTCATTACAGTCAGAGACCAAGCTATGTAATATTTTGGCAATCGCCGACCACCAAAAAGTAGTCAAAGATTTCCGCTCTAATACCGAATACCACAACAATCCTATGTTTGACGTCAAATACATTTACATCGACCATTTTTGAGTTACTTGATTAAAAAAAAAATCATATATTAATCACTAATACACACACTACAGAAAGAAACCCGACAGCACCCAAATTCAGCTAAGCTTCGGCAAACTCCGGACAGCAGAATTCTAAGTTCGCCGACATATATCGTGACGTTGCGTCACATGATCGCCCACTCAACCAATCCGTCTTCCAGGGGCCGTCTCATACAATAATACGACAGGTGCCCGACAATCACCAAAAAAGTTTGTTTTGTGTAACGACACCACTAGAGCACATCGATTCATTAATCATCGGCTATTGGATGTCAAATATTTTGTACTTTTATGAGTGTTAGAGAGGAAACCCGTTATATTTTATCATTAGTAGCAAGTGATCGTTTATAGGCCTATGCCCCATCCCACAGACAGGATAGCACATACCACGGCCTTTGATATACCAGTCGTGGTGCACATGCCAAGCAGGCATACGACTCGTAGATCAAATACTTTTTCCACCTCGAGAAAACGTGAATGTAATATTGTTTCTGTGTGTGTGTGTGTGTGTGTGTGTGTGTGTGTGTGTTTGTGTGTGTGTGTGTGTGTGTGCCACTCAGAGGTGTCAACTTGTACGGTTTACCCGTAAGCCTTACGGATTTTTGCGATTTGCACGGGCTTACGGGCGTACGATGCAATCCTTACGGATTTTTATGATTTTGACGAAACAAATTTTTCGCCATCTCCATGCAATGCAAGATAAAGTTTGACGCAAACTGTTGTGAGTTTCAGGTGACGCCAGCTATACTCCGTGAGGCGAAGCATGCTACTGCCGTTTACAACAAAGAGCATGTCTGAGAAAATAAATGATCTGTGTCACAACACGCTGTAGTTTGTTGTTGTATTTTGTTTGTTATTGCATATAGGCGTGTTACAGCGAGATCCTATACCAAAATTGTGCTTTATAATGGTGTTGACAATTTGTAAGGATTTTTTGCAGATCGTAAGGATTTTTTGTCATCATCTTACAGATATGAGTAGTCCCAGGTGAAACCTCTGGTGCCACTCTCTGTAGCTCTGGTGATTGTCCACAGCCCAGTTGTAAAGCGCTCACTTCATGCGTGGTCGGTCTGGGATCGATCCCCGTCGGTGGGTCCTTTACGCTATTTCTCTCTTCACCCAGTACACCACGACTGGTATATCAAAGGCCGTGGTATGTGCTATCCTGTCTGTGGGGTGGTGCATATAAAAGATCACTTGCTACTAACACTGATAAAATTACCAAATATTTGACATCCAATAGCCGATGATTATTGAATCAATTTGCTCTAGTGGTGTCTTTACAAAAACAAACACTTTTTTTGGTGATTGTCGGGCACTTGTCGTATTATTGTATGAGAGGGCCCCTGGAAGACGGAATGGCTGAATGGGCGATCATGTGACGCAACGTCACGAAATAGGTCGGCGAACTTAGAATTCTGCTGTCCGGAGTTTGCAAAGCTTAGCTGAATGTGGGTGCTGTCGGGTTTCTTTCTATAGTGTGTGTATTAGCGATTAATATCTGAATTTGTTTTTAATCAAGTAACTCGAAAATGGTCGATGTAAATGTATTTAACGTCAAAATGTCCGTCCAGCTCTCTTACAGTCAGAGTACTCGGGCTACTTTTATGCGTGTCGGGTTTTTTTCTTTAAATTCGTTTTATTGTGTGTGTGTGTGTGTGTGTGTGTGTGTGTGTGTGTGTGTGTATGTGTGAGTGTGTGTTTAGGCTATCTGGTGAGTTATTACTATAGAGTAAAAATAATTTCATTATGAACTACGATATACCTTGTGTACAGTCGTCACCCTTCCATCCTGGGTCACATCCCCAAGAACATTTTCCAGTAGCTGCAGGACACGGAGACGTGTATTGAGAATCACAGTGACGAGCAGCACACAACTTGCTACAGTTGGAGCCGTACATACCCTGGACACATGCTATACAGAACAGAGAAATAATATTTTAAACTGTTTTACAAATGACCGGCCTCGGTGGCGTCGTGGCAGGCCATCGGTCTACAGGCTGGTAGGTACTGGGTTCGGATCCCAGTCGAGGCATGGAATTTTTAATCCAGATACCGACTCCAAACCCTGAGTGAGTGCTCCGCAAGGCTCAATGGGTAGGTGTAAACCACTTGCACCGACCAGTGATCCATAACTGGTTCAACAAAGGCCATGGTTTGTGCTATCCTGTCTGTGGGAAGCGCAAATAAAAGATCCCTTGCTGCCTGTCGTAAAAAGAGTAGCCTATGTGGCGACAGCGGGTTTCCTCTAAAAAAATCTGTGTGGTCCTTAACCATATGCCTGACGCCATATAACCGTAAATAAAATGTGTTGAGTGCGTCGTTAAATAAAACACTTCTTTCTTTTTTCTTTCGTTTTACAAATGACATAAACACTACTACAACTACTAGTACGACTAGTATTACTATTACTTCTACCACTACTACTACTATCATTACTAGTAATTACACCCACTAAAACCACTACCACTACTACCACCACTACCACTACCACTACCACTCCCACTCCCACTCCCACTACTACTACTATTATTATTATTATTACTATTACTAATACTACTATTAGTATTACTATCACTGCTATTATACTACTACTACTGCTACTAGTACGACTACTACTACACAATTACTACTACGACTACTAGTATTAATACTACTACTACTATTACCACTACTACTGCTACTACTACTATTAGTACTACTATTATTTCTACTACTATCACTGTTATTTCTACTAGTACTACTAATACTACGACTATTAATATTACTATTGCTATTATCACTACTACTACTACTATTACGACTACTGCTACTGTCACTAATACTGCTACTATTACTATTAGTACTACTATTATTTCTACTACTATCACTGCTATTTCTACTAGTACTACTAATACTACGACTACTAATACTACTATTACTATTATCACTACTACTACTACTATTACGACTACTGCTACTGTCACTAATACTGCTACTATTACTATTAGTACTACTATTATTTCTACTACTATCACTGCTATTTCTACAAGTACTGCTAATACTACGACTACTAATACTACTATTACTATTATCACTACTACTACTACTATTACGACTACTGCTACTGTCACTAATACTGCTACTATTACTATTAGTACTACTATTATTTCTACTACTATCACTGCTATTTCTACTAGTACTACTAATACTACGACTACTACTAGTACTACTACTACTATTACCACTACTACTACTACTACTACTACTACTACTACTACTACTACGATTACTACTACTAGTACTCCCTCCTGACTTAGTCACTGGCCATGTCAGAGGTTAAGCCCGAGATGGGCGTGTTCGAAACCTTCGTGGTATATGAGCAAATTAAACTAGTACCCAGTTACTAGTACTACTGCCACTACTTCTACCATTATTACTACTGGTAGTACCACTGGTACTACTACTACTACTACTACTACTACTACTACTACTACTACTACTACTACTACTACTACTACTACTACTACTACTACTACTACTACTACTACTACAACTACTACTACTACTACTACCACTACTACTACTACGATGACGACTACTAATTATAATCTATATTGTAATCGTTACAATTATTGTTATTATTATTTATTGCAGCATTTCATTTATACTTCTTTTCATGCTTATATTTAATTAAGGTTCAAGAACGCTTTCTTGGGCTGTCTGTCCCGGACTGTGGTTTAGTGGCTAGTTGTTGGTGAAAGAGAAATCACAGGAATGTCATTGTACCTACTCACCGAAGCGTTAAACTCGCTTTACGTGGGAGCAGGGATGTGAGCTAAAGTAATGTCGTAAATAGAATAAAAGTGATTTTCGTCGATATTAAGTAAATATTATGTAAATATCTATTTAATGATAGTCTACCTAATTTAGCATTTACTTCTTTTGGCTCTCATTGATGTACAAGGTGGTGTTTACTCTTGAAATTAAAATAAAGATGTCAGTAAACAGGTGATTTGTGCACTTTATTGGAACAGACTATAATAAATGTTGATCAACATGTGTCAATTTCATTGCTGTTACAAAATATGAGGGACTGTTTCTGATGACAGTTTACCCCTATTCCTCTCCAAAACAAAATATTTGTAGACATTTATAAGTTACTTTTGAGCAAAACTGTCCAGAACCATTTTGAGTTTGTGATCTATTATACCGGTATTAAAGGTGCTATCTCAAAGTTGCATAATGACAGCTATTGCAAATCATGTTTTTATTAAATTTTGCTTTAACATTTAAAAACTACATCTTTAACTATATGCCCATAAATGATTATAGGAAATAATTTTATTTAATAACAGAAAATACATTTTTATTGTAGAATCCTTATCACAAACAGATGCTCACTTATAACTATGATATAGCACCTTTAAGTTGTTGCAACATTACGTAAATTTCTAATGTACTAATATTGAATTTATATTCACTAAATCTGCTGGTCATAATTAATAATTGATGCTGCAATTCAAAATAATCAGTTAACTTGCAGTTTTAAATTAAACGTTTGTTTAAGGGTAAATGAAATTGACAAATATCATCAAAAATGTGTTATGGTCTGTTCCATTAAAGGTCACACATCTCCTGTTTACTGACAACTTCATTTTAATTTCAAGAGTAAACACCACCTTGTACATCGATGAGAGTCAAAACAAGTAAATGCTAACTTAGGTAGAGTATCATTAAATAAGTATTTACAAAATATTTACTTGTCAGTTTAATATGAAAGAAATAATTGATGAAAATAATTTTTATTCTATTTCCGACACTACTTTAGTACCTAGTGGTTATGTCCTCTCTTTTTGAGCAATAGCGCAATTATCTAGTTCGTATTTATTTTTTGATTTTACGAGTGTCGGGTTTTTTGTTGGTTTTGTTCAAATTCATTTTATTGTGTTTGTGTGTGTGTGTGTGTGTGTGTGTTTAGGCCATCTGGTGAGTTATTACTATAGAGTAAAAATAATTATATTATGAACTACGATACCTTGTGTACAGTCGTCACCCTTCCATCCTGGGTCACATCCCCAAGAACATTTTCCAGTAGCTGCAGGACACGGAGACGTGTATTGAGAATCACAGTGACGAGCAGCACACGACCTGATACAGTTGGAGCCGTACATACCCTGGACACATGCTATACAAAACAGAGAAATAATAAACAGAGAAATAATATTTTAAACTGTTTTACAAATGACATAAACACTACTACTACTACTACTACTACTACTACTACTACTACTACTACTACTACTACTACTACTACTACTACTGCCTCTACTGCTACTACTACTACTACTGCTATTACTTCTACTACTACTAATACTACTAATACTATACTACTACTACTACCATTACTAGTAACTACTACCGCTGCTACCACTACTGCAACTATTACTACTACTACTACAACTACTGCTATTATTACTATTACTGCTACTATTTCTACTAGTACGACTAGTATTACTATTACGTCTACTACTACTACTACTACTACTATCATTACTAGTAATTACTACCACTAAAACCACTACCACCACCACTACTACCACTCCCATTGCCACTACTACTACTACTACTACTACTACTATTATTATTATTATTATTATTATTACTATTACTACTACTACTACTACTACTATTAGTATTACTGTCACTGTTATTATACTACAACTACTGCTACTAGTACGACTGTTACTACACAATTACTACTACGACTACTAGTATTAATACTACTACTACTATTACCAGTACTACTGCTACTATTACTAATACTGCTACTACTACTATTAATACTACTATTATTTCTACTACTATCACTGCTATTTCTACAAGTACTGCTAATACTACGACTACTAATACTACTATTACTATTATCACTACTACTACTACTGCTATTACGACTACTGCTATTGTCACTAATACTGCTACTATTACTATTAGTACTACTATTATTTCTACTACTATCACTGCTATTTCTACTAGTACTACTAATACTACGACTACTACTAGTACTACTACTACTACTACTACGATTACTACTACTAGTACTCCCTCCTGACTTAGTCACTGGCCATGTCAGAGATTAAGCCCGAGATGGGCGTGTTCGAAACCTTCGTGGTATATGAGCAAATTAAACTAGTACCCAGTTACTAGTACTACTGCCACTACTTCTACCATTATTACTACTAGTAGTACCACTGGTACTACTACTACTACTACTACTACTACTACTACTACTACTACTACTACTACTACTATTACTACCAAGACTACTACTACGATGACGACTACTACTACTACTAATTATAATCCATATTGTAATCGTTACAATTATTGTTATTAATATTTATTGCAGCATTTCATTTATACTTCTTTTCATGCTTATATTTAATTAAGGTTCAAGCACGCTTTCCTGGGCTGTCTGTCCAGGACTGTGGTTTAGTGGCTAGTTGTTGGTGAAAGAGAAATCACAGGAGTGGCATTGTACCTACTCACCGAAGCGTTAAACTCGCTTTACGTGGGAGCAGGGATGTGAGCTAAAGTAATGTCGGAAATAGAATAAAAAAGATTTTCGTCGATATTAAGTACATGTTATGTAAATATCTATTTAATGATAGTCTACCTAATTTAGCATTTACTTCTTTTGGCTCTCATTGATGTACAAGGTGGTGTTTACTCTTGAAATTAAAATAAAGATGTCAGTAAACAGGTGATTTGTGCACTTTATTGGAACAGACTATAATAAATTTTGATCAACATGTGTCAATTTCATTGCTGTTACAAAATATGAGGGACTGTTTCTGACGACAGTTTACCCCTATTCCTCTCCAAAACAAAATATTTGTAGACATTTATAAGTTACTTTTGAGCAAAACTGTCAAGAACCATTTTGAGTTTGTGATCTATTATACCGGTATTAAAGGTGCTATCTCAAAGTTGCATAATGACAGCTATTGCAAATCATGTTTTTATTAAATTTTGCTTTAACATTTAAAAACTACATCTTTAACTATATGCCCATAAATGATTATAGGAAATAATTTTATTTAATAATAGAAAATACATTTTTATTGTAGAATCCTTATCACAAACAGATGCTCACTTATAACTATGATATAGCACCTTTAAGTTGTTGCAACATTACGTAAATTTCTAATGTACTAATATTGAATTTATATTCACTAAATCTGCTGGTCATAATTAATAATTTATGCTGCAATTCAAAATAATCAGTTAACTTGCAGTTT